>NC_058025.1:1633606-1781126 GCF_019176455.1 Solea senegalensis | reverse complement strand
TAGTATAGTATGTCGTCCAAAATGTGACAAAAACGTCATAGTATAGTATGTCGTCCAAAATGTGACAAAAACGTCATAGCATAGTATGTCATCCAACATGACACAAACAAATTTCAGTATAGCACAGAGTACTTGTTCCAACCAGAGCTTGAACCTGGATCTTTTGTGTTAAAGCCAAGAGTACTAACCACTAGACCAACCTTTTAGATGGAAGTCATCGTATGTTGTCCTAAACAACACCAAAACACCATAGTATCGCATGTCGTCCAAATTGTGACAAAAAAGTCATAGTTTAGTATGACGTCCAAAATCAGTCAAAAAAAAGTCATAGTATGTTGTCCTCGGACCATTTGTTTTCTCTGTCCTGTTTGTACTTGTAAGTTAAATAATGTTTTTACATCGCTCTCTGCCTCACACTCTTTCCCTGTTGCACTACTGTGGGAGACGCAGCAAGCAGTGCAATAATGAAAGGGCATCAGTCAGATGAGCCTCACCCTCTCAACCTGCTCCTGAACGCACCGCCACGTCTCCGTTTTGTTTTTTTGGTGATTTCTCTCAATAAAGTGAAGCTGCGTGAAGTTGTTTTTGAAGTTGTTTTTATTCTTCAGAGCCTGTGATGATGATGAAGATGAAAGTGGGCGGGCCTCACAGGTGTAACAATGTAAAAAGCAGTTTCCTGTGTCTCCGCTGTTTATAAAAAGATAAACAAACCAAACTGAAATTCTTTTTCAGGACTGAACAAAACAAGATTGTGTTTTTGGCTCATCATCGACACTGATTTCACCCGATATTAAATATTTTCTTTAACTCTAAACAGTTTTATTTTGATGAAATGAGTAAGATTTGGCATCTTTTTAAAGGATTATACAATTTGTTTTTTGGGGGTAAAATATATATAAAATGAAAAAAAAAATCAATTGCAGGGTTTATAACAGCGACATCATTTCTATAACAAAATGACAACGTATTATGACAAAATACTATAATATTAATAACAAGATTATCATTAATATTATGGGTTTTTCTCACCTTCCCTGTGTCATCTTTGGCTTGAAAAGGGCAGATAAAGAAGAAAGTGAATGAAGGCCTGAGGAGCACTGCCTCATGCTGTCAATCATCTGTGACATCACTGGCCCCGCCCCCCTCAGTGAAACAGGGGATGGAACAACAACACAGCACTTCCTGCTGAGGAGGGAGGTTATATTTCCTCTGCACCCTCCACCTCCACCACCATTAAAGGGAGAGTGTGTGGTGACACAACATTAACAGAGAAGGATTTTAATGACTTAATAATCTATTAAATATATTAAACATTTTATCTCATGATAAGACACTGGATTTTAGCTGGAAACTGATGTTTGTAAACCACTCACTCTCCCACACCAAACCCCATAGAAAAAAACACAGATTTTAGCTCACTGGGACACAGGAGCTGCTGGTCTATTGCTGCCTCGTGTGGTCACTTTGTGCCACTGAGGTAAATCTCAACAAAGGATTTCAAAAGCCGAAGTGACAAAATAAGAGATTTGAACTTAGTGATAGAGGCAGCAGTGGATCAACAACTCCTGTGTGATATGATGTTAAAATCACAGATTTTTCTATGGGGTTTGGTGTGGGAGAGTGAGTGAGTGGTTTACAAACTTCAGTTTCCAGCTGAAAAATGCTATTTAATTGTGAGAAAAAGATATCACGGAGTTAATCAAGCATAGATTTTGTCAGGTGAGACTTTAGTTAAGTGGCTAACGTCCAACTACAGGGATTAAAAACATTTATTTTTCAGTCCGGACTCTTAGAACATAAAAAAAAAAAAAAAACATGAAGATGATGAAAGTCTTATCTGCTGCTTTTTTCCACTTTGTGTAGAATATACGTTTAAAATCACAGAAACCAGAAAATATTAACATTTAAGAAGCTGATGTGAACACGGTGTGCCAGTTTTGCCCCCACGTGCCACCAGATGCTATGTAATACAGCCTCCAACTAATAATTTATTTTTTTGTTTGGTTTGAAATGTAATATATGTAATATTAAAAACATCAGAAGATTGAAAATGCAGGCAGTGATTTTGACCATAAAGATGGACAATCATCAAAAGTGCAGTTCGTCTGAGTAGACACAGAAATACCACGCTGTTATTGATTACACACACGTACCTCAGAGAAGCAGAGGTGGTGCTGAGGAGAGCAGGCAATGGAGAAGATGCTCATCACAGCTGCGGAAATTTATATGGGATCTTGGCGCCATCTGCTGGACAGAACAGTGTGCTGCAGCAGCAGCAGCAGCAGCAGCCAGTGGACGCTCGGCTCCAAACGTGAAGAAGATAATCCAGGTTTTTTTTTTTTTGCACCGTGGTTGTTGAGGTGTTGACAGACAAGAGAAGTCTTTAGAGGATGTTAACGGATTTATTGTTGCTGTTTGACAGATTTTTTAACACAAAAACGTGGGAGTTTGTAAACCTCTCACTCTCCCACACCAAACTCCATAGAGAAAATCAGTGATTTTAGCTCACGGGGTACACAGGTGCTGCTGGTCCACTGCTGCCTCGTGTGGTCACTTTGCGTCATTTAGATTCACCCGAACAACGGATTTCAAACGCCGAAGTCACAAGATAACACATTTGAACTCAGTGACAGAGACAGCAGTGGATCTACAACGTATAACACACTAATTGTGGGCTGTGATGTCAAAATTGCAGATTTTCTCAATGGGCTTTGGTGCAGTTCACAAACTGAGACTGAGATTGAGCAGGAAATGTATTCTGAAGGAGTTGTAGACTGAGAAATGAGGATATATATTCTAAATATATGAATGAATAGGAATGTAAAACAGTCCCAACACACTGTATATGTATGTATATATTAACCTTTATTTGTCAATTTCAGTGATTAATCCAGTTGGTAATTTTAGCTTCAATGTTGCGTCCCTAATGAAAGAAAACAGTATATACACCGTATGGATTCTCTACGTACAGTATCACTAATCGTCGTCAAACGATAAGGAACGTAAAACCCCGCCCCCTTTGTCTCCAAACACCCTGAGTTCTTCACGTTTTTCCATCATTCATTCATGTTGTTTTGGTCCATTTCAACTGGAAAACCTCCACAGACTCTTCATTCATTCATTCATTCACACACACAAGTCCACGCGTCACATGATCCGTGTGACATCACAGCTCGTCGTGGCGCAGCAGCTCCTGGCTCGGCTGGATGAACACGCCCTCCATGGCTCGCCACCAGTTGTGCGGGCCGGGCGAGCTCATGCCGTGGACCTCGCGCTGGCCGCGGATGGGGTGTCCGTACTGCTCGCCCGTCACGCTCAGGAACACGTCGGTGCCCACGTGCTTGAAGCGCACGGCGTCGTCGCGCTCCCAGTGGATGCCGTCGCACTGCACCGACCACACGTCCAGGTCGTCGCCCTCGCCGTTCTCCCCGAAGGCGCTGACCTCCTGACGGGAACAGAAGGGGGGAAAAAAGGATCATTAACTCATTTATTTTCACTCTAATAACACTTTAACATCATTTGTCTGACCTGGTTGTGTGTGTGTGTGTTTGTCTCTGACCTGGTTGTTGGACAGTGGCGAGCTGAAGTGGTGTGTGTGCAGGTTCCGGCCAGTCTTCATGTGTGTGATGCGGATCCCCTCGCCACACTTGATGGCCACGCCGCGCTGACACGGGCGGTTCGGCCTCCCGCGAATCTGCCAGTAGCTGTTGGCGTCATCGGCGTTTTCCACGCCGGTCACAGACTGCTGACCACTGCCTACACACACACACACACACACAATGTAAATGCAGAAATTAAAAACTATACAATAACAATATGCAGCGCTGATCAAAAAACACTAAACACACTAAAACATTACAGACACACAAAAACAACATCAGAAAGTACAAAACCAACCAGCAAAAAGTCCAATATCTGTCAAATAAAAGTCCAATAACTTGAATCTCGATTACTGATATGATCAGTTTTAATGCTTTTATTTTGAAAAAGTACGGGACTTTTCCTTTAATCAGTCTCGTACAGGCAACAGGAAAAAAATGTCCTTTTTTTACTTTTTATTTATACATTATCATTATTATAATGATGATATTTTTATTGTATCTTATTACGAGGACTAACCAGCTCTGAACGGCTCAGGTGTCACATGACTGCGTTTGCCCTCTTCCTGTGTGCCTCTGAGCCACACACACACACACACACACGCTCTTCCTGTATCACTTTTCAGTCTCTCTTCATCTGTGTAACTGAACACTCAGAGAGCAGTTGATCTAGTTTGTACACCACTCACTCTGCCACACCAAAGTCCAGAGAAAATCAGCCATTTGACATCATGACACAGGAGCTGTTGATCCACTGCTGCCTCCATCAGTGAGTTGTGAAGTGTCATCTCGTGACTTCAGTGATTTACACGAGGGACACAAACGTCTCTGTGGAGTTTGGTGTGGGTGAGTGAAAATCATAAACATGTTTGTATAATTGAATGATTGTTTTAAAATGTAATTTAGGCAAGGGCCTTGCTGTGCAGAGGCTACCATCTGGTACTGCCATTGTGTGTGCGCGAACACTACCTGATCCACTTCACACATCAAACCAAAGAATAAAGTCTAACCCTTGTGTCAATAGTAGTGTTTCCAGTGAGTAAATAGTTTTAATTAACTGATTCTAGGCGACGCGAGGCGAGGCGAGCTGGGACCATCGTGGAAAAGGGCCATAATAAAAAAACCTCATGGGAGCATAATGATGTTTGGGTTTGTTTTTTATTTAGGTTTTGCCCATTTCTAAGGGTAATGAAAACACAACATAAAACCTCATGTATCCCTTTAATAAATATGCGAAAGGTGCCCTGTTAACACTTGAGCATCTGAGCCACACAATGTCTGTGTACGCCACTGTCACTAAGGAACACAGGGGAGGCTCGTGTTTGTGTTTTGTTATCAGACAAAGGAGCAGAAAATTAAGATTAAATTGTGTACATTTTTGACTAAATGTTGTCATGTCTCATTGACGTGCGTGTGTGACAGTGTGGTAGGGAGGAAGTGAACTCACCTGAGCCATATTTGACATCGTGAGAATGCAGGCGGACGTTGTGCCTGGTGTTGAGCAGCTTGAGCAGGGAGCCGCAGGTCACCGTGTTGTGCTCGGACTCTCTGGACTCACAGCGGCACAACACGCACAGGAGCAGCGACAGGAACCTCAACACGACACCGGGGTTTAGCTCCATCTCTCTACGGCACTATTGTCATCACGCAGCGGCGGAACACGCACTCCCTGACAGCGGCGACTCTTTCAAACGCCTCCGCTGCCTGCGACCAATCACAGCCTGACAGGTCCGAACCCGAGGAAGTAGATGTCGACGTGTGATTGGTCCAAAAAAATGAATAACCCGGAAGTATCCCGGTGGCCGCCGCTGTCATGACGTATGAAAAAATTAATCGAAGTGAAAAATGACCTACAAATTGAACAATAAAGCGCATTACATCACATAGTTATATGGACTAAAGACTGTCAGTGAAACCCTGAAACGTTTATGTGGTATTTTATTTATTTTGTCATGTATGTCTTGTTTGTTTTACTAATAAAAAAAATTTAAGAATATGGTCGGGCATACAGGTTTTTTTTTTATCATTAGCGATATCCCACAATTGTCTTCATCTTAATTAAATTGTATCCTCAATTGAGGATATCTACAGTTATAGAGCTATAATAATGTTTTAATAGTTTTGCTATTCTAGCTAGCTAGCTACTTGTGTCTAGCTCTATATTTAGCTCGCTACATAGCTGAGTAGCTAGCTGAGGGAAAAGTTAGAGCTGCAACTGTAACGATTTTTTTTCAAAGATAAATAGTTGACTGACTCAGATACAAATATACTTTGGTAACCTTAATTTACCACATTCTACATTCTGTGATTATTGCATTTATCTGAAAGACGACTCCCACGACCCATTTGAAAGTGGCTCATAAATATTCGATAACGCTGGAACTTACTTTGTTGTCACTGCTCAAAAGAAAGAGGATTTGTGATGTTAATTTTATGTTTATTTTATCTTTAAACAATATTACAACAAATGTTGCAGGAGCTGGGTGGAAAAAAGTGATTGATCAGAGGTCTTAAACTCACGGGCTCGCCACTTTATATCAAGTTATAATGGGAACTGGCCCATGACCCCCTCCCCCGTAGCTAGATTATAGACAGAATATAATACTAAATATTATATTTACATTGTCATAAACAGTGAGTAATATTTTAATTATAATAATATACATTAGGTTACATATATATCAGAGTTTTATTACTTTTGTTATTAATACTATTTTATAATTATTATTTATTTCACTTTGCATCGTGTCAGCTGTATTGTTCCATATCATAACAAACACTTTTACTTTTGTGAAGTATAATTTTGAATATTGTTGTTTTAGCTAAGTTCCCCACATAATATCACATAACCAGACTGGATGCTCATTAGCTCCTAGGTCAGTTTGAGTTTGAGTTTGAGACCCCTGCCCCTGCGCTAGATCATATATTATACAATGTATTCACCAATGCTGGATAATATATATTATACATTCACTAGCCGTACAATTGCTCAACTGCTTGTTAAATTAAATATCTATTCAGCCAATCAATCACATAGCAGCAACGTAATGCATTTAGTCATGACAAGCTGTTAAAGTTCCAACCAAGCATCACAATGATTTGACCATGGAGTGGCTGTTGGTGTCAGATGGGCTGGTCTGAGTATTTCAGAAATTGCTAGCCATCTTGAGGATTTAGAGAGAATATGAAAACATCCAGGAACCAGAAATTCAGCAGTTTGCCTTGAGTTCATAGGAGACCGGCCAGACTGGTTTGAAATGATAGAAAGGCCACAGTCACTCAAATAAGCTGATTAACTACAGCAGCAAAGGAGCACAGCAGGTTCTACTCCTGCCATTTAAGCTAATAAAGTGGCCAGTAGTGTAAATTCAGTTTATACAGCATTGAGTAATTCTCTCAAGTAGTTATAATGCAAGGTTTTCATGATGGTCAGCAATGGTATTATGCTTACAAGCAAACCTTCATTTGATCAATGCTAAATTTTGTTCTAATGGCCAAGAGTTTCTTCAAAGTTTGCCAGCTGTTTTATCTGCTCACTCTGCATTGAGTGGCGCCTCCATAGCATTCTATTGGCCTGTGCGTTCTTTGGGAAAACAGGTGCACAGGGTAGAAAAGGCTTTGACCCCGTAAGAACACTATTCAGTGTTTTGCTACTTCCAGTCAAAGGTTTGGAGGTAGAGCTGGCCCCAATATCCGGTATGGGAGCATGTGGATTAAGTGGTGGTAGGTATCTTGGGCGGGTGTGGGCAATGTGGTCCAGAAGATAACCCCCTGAGCCTCTTTGCTCCAGCCTGGCTGTTTCACATCTCTGGACAGCGCTCTCCAAGGACTCTCTGGATCCTGACAGAGCGCAGGACTTGCTGTTGACCAGCTTGTGCCTTTCTGTTCCCACTCCAACTCCACCACTACTCTTGGAGCTATTGGCTCGGCAGCCAAACTGTGGTAACTGGGAGTCAGAACTGTAATGGTTCATGCCAATGTTCCGTCGACGGACCACATTTTGCAGACTTGAAACATTTAGTTGTGTGGGACAGTCAGAGGAATCTTCATCCACTTGTCTAGACTCATACGGGAAGGGGAGACTGTCTTGGTGCAAGTTTGGATGTGAAGCAGAGTGCAGTGAACTTGCAGCACTGTCATATGACATCTTTCTTCCTAAGCCTCTTCTTCCACCTCCTCCTTTGTTTTCACTCCTGCTCTCTAGTGCTTTCAGAAGCCCTGCTATATCTTTGATGTCAACGCTGTGGTGACGGGAAACAGCAGGAGGTCTTCCATGAATGGCAGAACTACCGATTCCGAAGGGTCGCCCTTCCTCAGGTGTAAGTTCCTCTGGTTCCCCTGTCAGAGAGGAGGTCTGGCTCTGCTGGAGCAGCGTGGGTGGATTTTTGGTCCACTGCTCTGAATGTAGCCAATGTAGACTGACCCTCTTATCCACAACAGGAACACATATCGGACTAGGATGCTGGTGAGAGGATGCTGGGCTGTAATTCAGACGCTCCTCAGTGTCAGGAGGTGGAGGTACATTGAGGTACTGTTTTGTCACCTGATGGCCAGTTGGCATTTTGTTGGTGGTGATGATTATAACCTCCTTACCCTTCCCTTTACAGGCATCCAGAAGGACCCTGAGGACCTCCCTGTTTCCTGAATTGAGCGCATGAACCAATGCCGACAACCCTGCATGATCCTCCAGTGTTGGATCAGCTCCATTGCTCAGTAGAAGTGACAGAATTTCAGCTCCTGCTTGTTCGAGGCATGCGTGCATCAGTGCGGTTTTCCCTGTCTTGTCTTGGATGTTTGGATCAGCACCATTTTCCAGAAGATACCTGTTATAAATGAAGATCATAGTTATTATACGAGGAAAGAGGAAGCCTGTTTATCAATGCTAAATACACATTTGTGTCTCAGTTATGAGGCCATTTCATTTGGAGAAAGCAGTATACCATGGGTCAAGTGTGTAATATTTATGAAATGGTTGTTGACAGAAATCAATATACCACAACAAAAGTATGTTAGTATAAGTGTTTAAGTGTTTTTTGTGGCCTTAAAAGAAGCCTTTAATACTGTATGTTCTTTCAGAAAGTGCCTTGCTTTACATGGGCCACCATCTTGCGTTGCCATGTTCTTACAGCAACCCAAAGAGACAAACCTGCCAGTACCAGTTTCACATTTTGAAATGGGAGCTCACCACACAGAATAAAAGGGCTTAGTAAATCCCCGACTTGCTATGGAAGGGGAGTGGTGAATGCAGGAGTCCTACATTTGTTACAATCTGCAGTCACACCATTAGATTAGTCGATAATTCCTTCACCCCGGACCATTCGGGCCTGGGTCATGCATTCCACATGTCTGCAGAGGTCCGCTAAGGTCTGTGTTACATAAATAACAGAATCCACCAAAGTCTGCAGGTTGGGAAGGGTATACCCCGTTAGGTCCTACATTGCTTTGAAATGTCAGCCTTGAAATGCTGCCACCAGAGGCAAACTGACCTGAGATACAGCAGTACTTTCACAAATCAATAGCTTTCCTGTATCGTCACAGAACATACCGAACTATCTTGTGCTTGGGTACACTTTGTGAGTCTGTATGGTGTGTCTTGCAGGCCACCATGAGTGGGGTCTCGCCATGTTCATTGCTCTCATTGATGTAGGCCCCTCCCTCCAGGAGCAGCCGGGTGAGACGCAGACGACTGAGACAGACCGCCTTCAGCAGGGAGTTTCCGTCCGTTTGAACCTTGGTAGACTCGTCCATTGTTAAGATCTTGGGTTCTTACTCCACCCTCAGTGTGTTTGATGAAAGCTTGTCACAGCTGAGTGCCTGCAATAGAAGAAGAAGAGTTTTAGGTTCATAGGTATCAGCAGTGGTTGAGGGTTTTTTGAGTATGGGTGTATGAATTATTCCCACAAAACTGCATCTATAACAAAAAATGGATTTTAGCCACTTAAGTCAAGGATTACTAGAGCTGTCTTTACACTGTAGGTTGTGTTGGACATATGACGATAGTTATGATTAGTTGGTTAGTGGTTATGACAGCTGTCAAAATATCGTGAAATGATACCAGTGACAGTCAAGATGAGATGATTCTCTGTCAACCAATCAGTGGATTGCAGTATTTTTATCGCCACTCGTTGGTGCGGAACCACTTTGCTATAGGTACCCAAAGCGAAGGGTGCCAAAAAGTGGGACAATATGGATGATAAACTTGGTAACATTTTCGACATTACATGTCATTTAGCAGACACTTTTTTCAAAGCGTCTCACAATGGAATTGAGGACAATCAGCCAGGAAGTGGAGTCGAACTTGCGACCATTGGGACCATGATACACACACACGCACACAGGGTACTGGTCTTAACCACTGAGCCACTCCACCCCCCAGAATCAATCTGAAGTGTTTGGTAGAAAAGCAGTTCATTTACCAATGGAGGCACAAGTGGATCAACAATTATTTTCACTCTTAATTGTGGGTCTTCAGATTGGGAGGTTTTGGATAAACTTTCATACAGAATTCAGAGCCTTTATTGTTTTTAGTATAAGCTTGGATAGTTTAGAAGTGTAGATGTTTTGGACCCGACATTCAACCCCTGCTGTACATCGAGGTCTTTCAGTGTCTTAAAGACGTAATTAATACACAGTACACACAAGTACAAGTACACACCCACACACACCTGCTTTATTAAAATACTTCAAGATCCACTTGTACTACTGTTGCCACGGTAACTGCGACTTGCAGGTGATGAGGTTTCACGGTAACCAATAAAACACAGACTCATTCCGTCAGCTGACGCGAGTACAGAGGAAAGTCAGACTTTTAAGGAGATAATTTCTCTTTCTTTATTCTCTGTTCTTTGTAGCTTCAGACAGAACGTTTGTGTGTGTTTGTGTGTGTGTGTGTGTTGCCCTCAGAACAACCTGTATTCACTGCTGCTGTCGTTTGTGGGTGTGTGGCCTTGAGTTTCTCTCATCCACGTCTGTAGAGCTGTGACCAGTTATTTAACTGCCTGTGTGTGTGTGTGTGTTCATACACTCTCTGTGCGTCAGTGAATGATTTTTACAGCGGCGTAAGAAACTGCCTTTTGTTCAACAAACCATTACGACCTTGACTATGCGACTTGATGTTGTACTGTGTTTCGAAAACAGATTTTAGCCACTTAACAAAAGATTCACCTCTTAAAATATATGTCACCCTAAGTCTACGACATCTTAAGAATAATTTTGCCACTTTTCGTCACCTTTAGAGAGCTGGAAACTGAAGTTTGTAAACCACTCACTCTCCCACACCAAAGTCCATTGAGAAAATCAATGATTTTACGTCACAGCACACAGGAGTTGTTGATCCACTGCTGCCTCCATCACTAAGTTCAAATGTCTTATTTTGTCACTTCTGGATTTAAAAACATTGGTTCAGATTTACCTCAGTGACACAAAGTGACCACACGAGGCAGCAGTAGACCAGCAGATGACAGTGACGACAAACACCTGAACATTTAATTCCATTGAAGTTCGGCGTCTATTGAGATGTATTATTCTTCCTTTGCTTCCCCTCAGTGTGATGAGTTTATTCACCAATCATTGTAACCACACAGAACCTGAAGGTCTGAACGCGGCCTCTCTCTCGCTTCTTTGTCGTCATTATTGGATCCATCAGCAGTGGATGGACGTGAAGGACGGCACGTAGACACTGAGGAGACTCTGACTGTCCAATTGACCCCAGGAAACAGGCGGTGGAACACGTCTCCTATATGTTATTTTAATATTTTCAATTCTTTATTGTTGTTCCTATTTATCGTATATATTTTCAATACCTTAATAACTTAGTAACCCTGTTCTTTCTCTCCCTTAGTTTGTTCTTTTCCTCCGTGTCCTCAAGAAGTCTGCCGTCCATCTTGGTATAGGAACACATTTGAGCATGTTAATCATACCACAAACTAGGTTGATCTGTACACAACGCATCAAGGATGAGAAGTTATCAAAAGATATCGTAGACTCAAAAGGGCGTGGCCACGGCAACCATTGGAATTTCAGCAAATTTTGATCCAACGTCTGGTACTTTGCCGCACATTGACCGATTTGCGTGTTTCATAAATGGACAAACATAAAAAACACGTCAATTTGTACGAGACACATCAAGGATGAAAAGTTATCAAAATGTCTCCTAGATTCCAAAAGGGGCGTGGTCACGGCAACCATCGGAATTTTGGCAAATTTTGATCCAACGCCACGAAACTTCGCCACATACTGACCGATCTGCTCAAAACGTCATACATGACACAAGAGACTGACCCTGAACATGTGACCCAACAGAAACTTGGCCATTTTGAATTTGGCGATTTGCACATTTCATAAATGAATGAACATCATACAAACATACAAACATATTTGTACCCGTTGCATCAAGAACGGAAAGTTATCTTTACTTTAAATTTTAACTTTAACTTTTTACTCTATTTTATTTCTTTTAAGGAAAACTTCTAAGGAAAATTTCTTCCAAAATTCCAATAAAGGCAAATTGGTATTGATGCAAACACACTGCTATTCACCTGAAAGGTACTAAAATATTAAAAGTATCATGGGAAACCAAAACATCAGGGCAGCTCATGACCAAGTGGAAGGAAACTGGGCTTGTAAACGGAGGCTCGCTTGTTCAAATCCCATGAAGGTTCTGGTGTTAAAGACGTTTAATTCACGATCACTGTGACAATAAAACTAATTCTGACTCTGATTTTACCAGGACTGCTACATTTGATTGATTCTTAATCGATTACTAAATGAATCATGAACTATTTTAATAATTGATTAATAATTGAGTGTTTTTTTTTTTATTAATAGTTAAAACAATTTTCTGCCTCTTGGAGCCATGAGGAGGATTAGAAGTGAGTGAGTGAGTGAGTTTGTTTTTTTTTAAAGCTGTGTGTGTGTGACATTCAGCCTCATGAGACGTGGCCTTCAGCTCATACAAAAACAGACAGAATAGCTAATGACGGAGAGAAAATGTCATTCCTGAACATTCTATCACTCTATGTTCACTGGCCGTTTGTTTTCAATACAAGAAGAGAGTGTGGGGAAAACATGAAAAGAAGAAGGACAAAGGATGAAAACAGCTTATTTTTCCCTCTCAGATTGAGATAATTAGGTAATCAAGAAGATTCTACTTTAAATAAGATAATATATGACATCCTTTCTGGTCTGCAATCTACAGTCTCACCACTAGATGTCTTTGTTCTCAGAAACGTGAATGTTTCACTAGTCACTAAATTTACTTTTTTGATTAACTGTTTTACATATTTTTACATATTTAATATTGACCATGTCATCAGTTTTATTTAAACAGTGCACTGTAGTACAGATAACAACCTAACATTGTATTTATGTGACGATGTTCCTCTAACAGTTTCATGTTCTCATTTAGTTCAACACTGACCTGAATGAGGCTCATTCTTCACCGTGGACAGTGATGAAGCTGTAGACCTGGTCCAGCAGCAGGTCCACTAAGATCCACAAAGATCCTGGTCTGTCAGACTGAGGAGAATCCAGAGAGGAGAGCAGGAGACACCAGAGGAGGAGACACCAGAGAAGGTGACGCCAGAGGAGACACCAGAGGAGGAGACACCAGAGAAGGAGACACCAGAGAAGGTGGCCAGAGGAGGAGACACCAGAGGAGGAGACACCAGAGAAGGTGACGCCAGAGGAGGAGACACTAGAGGAGGAGACACTAGAGGAGGAGACACCAGAGGAGGAGACACCAGAGGAGGAGACACTAGAGGAGGAGACACCAGAGTCCTGCTCTGGTGTCTCAAACCACAACAGGAGTGACTGAGAGAGAGAAGAGAGATATACTGGAGATGAAAGAGTGAAGAGGAGGAGGAGGAAACAGACAGCCAATGACAGCTTGTTCTGTTCTGAGCGGCTTCATCATCATCATCATCACACACCGTGTTCTTTCAGTGAAGCTTTTTACGCAGGTACGACTCACACACACACACACACACAGGTATTCATACGTGTGTGTGTGTGTGTGACGACGTCACAGCAAAAGTTCAAGGCTGCAGACGGATTTGTTTTAGTGAAGATTTGACATCAGCAACATTCACTCACTTCACCTGTCACATCACTGAGTGAGTGAATGTGTGAGTGAGTGAGTGAGTGAGTGAGAATAATGAAAGAAAGAAAATCACCTGAACGTGTGTCATTGAGAAGGATTAAAAAAAAAAAAAGTTTTTACATAAATCACTTCTTGGCTTTTTCAGAATCAAAATAAAGAAATGATATATTAATCTCCAGTAATAGAAGGAGAACAGATATTAACCTGTAAAAATAAAGTATACTAATAATATAAAAGAGAGGAATATATATATATATATATATATGTGTACATATATAGAAAAGAAAGAAATATTGACATTTGTGTCACAATATCCAAGACTGAATAAATTAAATACCAATATACAGTATATAAATAATATGTATATACAGTATATAAATGTTTGGGATGTGAATAATATTCAGTATATAAACTGTATTTAGTATATTAATGATAACATTAGGTACAGGGCACTTACTGTTTCATGGCGAAACTACAGCATCATTCAAAATGGCCGACTCCCTGTTGGGTGAAGTTCATGTTTGTAGACGTGTTCAGGGTCAGTCTCTTGTGTTGCGTATGAAGTTTTGAGGTGATCAGTCAACGTGTGGCGAAGTTACAGCACACTTCCTGTTGCATGGCGAATGGTCAAAATTCGCCAAGTTTCCGATGGTTACTGTGGCCACGCCCTTTTTGAATGTGCGAAACCTTTTCATGACTTTTTGTGAGCTTGATGTGTCTAGTGCAAATGACACTTTTTTTATGTTAGTATGACAAACGTGCTTCATTTACGAGGCGTGCAAATCCAACATGGCCGACTTCCTGTTTGGTCAAAAATTCTCCAAAAATTCAGGGCGGTACTTTAGAGCGAGGGCAACAAACTCAGCAAGTTACGTCAAAATTCAAGTGATGGAGGCAGCAGCGGATCAACAACTCCTGTGTACTGTAGAAAGGAAAGGAAAGCATCTTTATTGTCATTATACAACGACATGTTCATATCACTGATTTCTCTATGGACTTTGGTGTAGGAGAGTGAGCGGTTTACACACTTATGTTTCCAGCCTAAAATGCCGTCTAAAAGTGAGGAAAATGTGGCAGAATTATTCTCAAGATTCTATTCTATAGCAGGTGTAGATTTCAGTAGGATAGTATGTCGTTAATAGACAAAGATCCATGTTTGTAGTGAGAGTGAGTGTCGTTACCTTCACTGTTCCATAAAGTTCAGGTGTTCAGTCACTAGGAGTTATTGTTGACATCAGATTTTATTGTAAGTAAAGAAACAAAAAAGAAAATCACATAAAAAATAATGTCACTTTATGTCCAGCATTTTCTTCCTGGTGACAGTTTGTTTTTTTACAGTTATTTGTTCCTCTTCATTGCTCGACGCTTTCATAAACCTCAAACCTATACTGGATAGCGTTCTCCTCCTGCAGCTCCTGTGACACTCCTGCAAACCTGCAGGAGAAACAACAAAGACACCAAAAATCAAGAGTTAGAGCGACAAAAAGTCAAAATTAAAACGAGCACAGAGACGAGGATGATCTTACTCTGGCAGGAGACGATATTTGTCCAGACTGATTTCTGGCAGAAAAGTGTCGCATTCAAACTGCTTCAGGATCCGCGTGACAAACAGTCTCTTGATGCCCGGGCTCTCCATCATCTCCTGGTGGACGAAGACAGTGTTTACACTTTGTATTTGAATTTTCTTTGTACAGTTTAATAATCTGAGTGTTCAGCTTGACTCCTCCCCCTCTGTGAAGATGCAGTACCTTGTAGAGAGAGCTGCCTCCGATAATCCAGATCTGGTCGGCCTCATCTGCCAGTTCTGTCTCGACGAGCCTCAGAGCTGAGCTGAAGTCTGCTGCCAGGTGATGAGCTCCAGCAGGGGGCAGTCTACAGGAACACAGACAGGGCAAGAACCTGTATGAGGATCACTTTAAAGTCAAGTAGTCCAACTGCAGCCACTGAGGGGAAAACATGTCCATGAGAAGACACACCTCCACTGGAAGACACACCCACTTTATGCTGATTGGGTTTTGAAGGGTCAGTTCACCAAAATACAGCCACAATCTTTCTTTCTTTCTTTTAATTTAAATTGATTATATATATTTATAATTATTTTTTTTACACATATTTTTTTTTTTTTCCACCAGAGGCCAAATGAGTTTGAGAAGTCTGCTCTGTGGAGTTTTGGCGCCCCCCAGTGGAGTGGACACATACTTGCACTGTCTGCTGAGGACGATGTTGATCCTGTTGTTCAAAGGTCGGTTCTTCTCTGGGATGGAAAACCACGTCTTTCTGCCCATGATCACAACATTCTTTTTGCCTGTTTGCAGGAGAACGACGTTTTCTAAATTAGTATTTAGTTTATTTAAAAACTAAAAATCTCACAGATGTTACAAAATATATTGTAGATTTGACTGGAATGAATAAATAAATACATAAATAAGGAGATATATGTGGATATAAAGCTGCACACAGGTTGTTTCTCTGGACTCATGAGAAGACTTGAGAGAGACATTACACTGTAAAATAAGTTACATGATCTGTATTACATGATCTTAACATATACACTTTTATCAGTTACACACAATGACATTGACAGTAAATACAGTCAAATTCTTGTAGAACACAAATAATTAGGTAAAAATGATCTTGTTTTTGTCCACAAACTAAGAATGATACAGTTTTAACGATTTATTTGTTATATGGAGCAAAATAAACTAGTAAATATTCTCATTTAAGAAGCTGTTGGCAATATATTTAATCAGTTTGAATCTTTTTTCCTTATTATTTCAGTAATAAGAAGCAGTAGCAGCAGGTAAATCTGCTCTTTCTTGACTTGACAAACACTGTAAATGTGTAACTGAGTCACATGATGAACCTTTGACCTTTGACTCAGCAGAAACTCTGGCTGTTTGTCTTTAAATGAACCCACAAAAATATTAATTTGAATGTTTTACCTTTAACAGACGACGTCGCTGTCATGGTTCGGAAATGTTTGAATTCGTTACTGCAAACGAAAAAACACAACAACAAGTCACGTGTTTGTAAAGCGATAATCACTATAGCATCAAACAAAAAGATGCTAACGTTTCTCACCTGAGTCTGACCGGATGCCAGGGCAGATTTCCGGTCATCCCGATACCCATGTCCGGACAAACCGCCACGATACCGTTAAGAACCCGGGACATGTTTGTTTTAGAGGAGACGAAGAAAAAGAAAATTTCTGTGTGTGTGCACGAGACACCGCTCTGTCTGATGGTGTCAGCAGTTTGTTTACCTCCACTTTCCCGCCGGACTGTTACAACTACCGGAAGTGTCGTCTCCGCTATTTCCGGTTTAATATCGCTAAGAAATAAACAAAATCAAATGATTATAGATGCATTTATTGATTATTGATATATTTGAAATGGGTTAACATTAATACATTTTTATTTTTAAATTTACTTTAATACATAATTAAAGCATTAAATGTTAACCTTAACATTTTAGTTTTTGGTTGTTTTGTTATTACTTTTGCTATTTGTTTTGTTTAATTTAATTTATTTGAAACGATTTTATTATTTAGTTTTATAATTTTAACTTATACTTTTTTTACTTTTTTGTTTCTTTTGTGTTTTTATTTCTTTCCATTTTGTTCATGGCATCCTCAACTACTTTCGGTTTAACGTCACTAAAAATGAAATAAACATATTTTAAAAATTTGAATGAATAATTAATATTGTATTTGAGTATTTTTAAATGGACCCTTAACAATCACTTCCTTCGCTGACATTTACTGAATTTAAAATGTTTACATTCATTTGTTTTTTCTTTTGCTTTATTTTATTTTGTCTAAACTTTTCTTTCTTTTTATTTAGCTTGTTTCCATTTGGCTGTAATTAGTTGTATTTAAATGGACTCTGTTCTTTTTTATTTGCTCTAATTTATTTATTTTAAATGTTTTGTTCGTCTTGGGCTGTGACGTGTGCAACCTTCAGCTTTCTCCATCTGGGTTTTACCTTGGGGGGCGCCACTGAGTCATTTTGCACCACTTTTACATATTTCCACTTATTTAATAAAATTGTTTGCCAGTTTAAAGACGCAATCCTTTGAAGAGAAAAAATAAAATAGGTCCTCGCTCCACTGTGTGAGTGCTCAGGCTCTAATTATCTGAATTTTACTAGATTTATAACCGATATCAACTGATCTATAAACCGTTTTAATTGCATAGTAACTTTTATGGTCACATCATGCAGCCCTGCACTAAAGTGACCTTTAGTGGGAAAATCAAGCAAACCTTGATGATATTTTGAACCTGCGCAGATCAAACTGAATAAAGCACAAATACAAAAATCCGATTTATTTTAACCGTTGTACAAAAATGGTGACGTAACACATGTCACATATAAAGCCGCTCAGTTCACATGATGGAATAGTTGATGGAAAGCAGAAATTCTAAACTCACCCTTTAACTCAAGTGTAAAAAATAACAAAACTATAAAAGTTAATCTTGTCTCTAACGTATCTTTTGACGGGACCACAATAGGTAAATCACACTTAAACAGTTTAAACTTACATACAGAGCCCGGGGGTGACAAAAAAATCACGTTCCCATACATTAATAACACATTATTGTTTGTTATATATGTTATTGTATCATCAACATAAATCTGTGCAGTTTATCGCCACGCCTTACTCGTTATCATTGCTCTTCTATCACATCTGGAGTCAGATATCGTAATAACATAATTAAAAATGAGTATGTTTGGTTTCAAACCAGATAAATGATGCTGCGGGCCTTACAAAATATGACCGAGAGCCTTGATTGGCTCGCCTTTATGCCTGATGTATCATGTTACCACTCTTTATTACTGCATGACCACACATTAAACATCTCATTTCCACACATAATTGTTGTGTGGACACGTGTTACGAATATTTTTCCCACACGTTATTATTGCGTGGCCAACATGATTTTCTTTTTCCACATATGTCGCTTCCTGGACTCCACATATGTTATATTAAGTGTTTCTTACAATTTCGACAACACCGTCTTTAAAAGATCCGGACGTTTCCTCCTCCTTCACATTATGATCCAGTATTTTGTGTCAGTCTCTTGACTTCCTGACCATCACATGATCCTGCATGCGTCACATCTGTCCTGTCAACACAACACCAACATGATGAGCCAGCGTGTGCGTGTTTGTGTGTGTGTGTGTGTGTCAGCGGGCGGTGTGTGTGTGGATGCAGCAGGGGCAGCAGTGCAGAGCGTCGTGGATGAAGAGGTCACACTCCACGCAGAAAACACTGCGACACGACGGACACGTGAACGTCTGCAGACGGAGACGAACAGAGGAAAATAAAAAAAAAAAAGTAATTAAATAAGTCAAAACACTGGAGGTCGTGTTTTATGTTTCATGTTGTACACGAATGATCTTCTTCACTACTTTAGCTGTCATTTAAAACACTTCAACTCACTATGTTGACATATTTTTAGATGGCAACTTTGCATTTAGCGGTTTCTCTGCTTTAACTGTCAACGTCATAATCCAGGAACTGTTTTTTACTCACAAATTTGTCCTTCAGCTCCCCCTGACAGGCCTGACAGAACCTGGAATCACAGAACAACAGAGAGTGAGAACAAAACAAAAAAACAAACGTATAAACCAAAGGTTTTAGGGTTAGAAATGGATTTAGGTGCAGGTGCTTATTTTTCTGGTGTTTCCATTCAAGACGGTACCAAAAAAAAAAAAACAGTCCATTATTTGGCACCTTTCCATGCCACGTCTGCCAAATAAAGGTACTGTTTTCATTCAAAACACAAGGCTGAGCCAGTGCTGTACTGTTCCACGCTGCACTGTAACAACAAGGCATTTCAAAGTGCTTTACAATAAAAAAAGAAAACTACAGCAGCAGCATTAAAGATGTAAAAGACAGAATAAAACATTTAAATAAAGACAAAACACAAAAAACAACAACACGTTGGGATTGTAAAAAAAAAAAGAAAATTGACAAGAAGTCAAAGTCACTTCCTTCAAAGAAAATGTCAAGTTTTAGGAGTAAAAGACCTGAAAAAATAATAAAAAAACAGTCAAATTTAATCCGACTCTGTAATAGAATGTAAACAAAGTTTATTCTTCATTTGAAGAATTGATTCAACTCTTATATTTAGGGCATAAAAACCTGTGACACAGAGCAAACCTGACCTGGTTCAAAGTGAGTCAGACACCGGGTCAGACATGTAAACCATTCAGTACGTTACAGACCAACAGCAATATTTTTATAAGAGCCAGATATTCCTCATGTGTGGAACAGTCACATAACACGGACCAAAAATCAAGTCTCCACTTAATGTAAAGTATAACATTTTAAGGTTAAGTGAAAGGTTAGGCCAGTGGTAGTTATGGTTACGGTTAGAGTGGAAAAGTCCTCTGAAGTCATGGAAACCTGACCCTGTGTGTGTGTGTGTGCATGAGCGTCACCTGTCTCCCTGCTGAAGCTCCTCCACTGGACTCTCTGTGAACGCCTGGAGGGGGAAGAGGTGGTGGAAGGATCTGGCCAGATGTGGCGCCGACACCAGAGTCAAACCTGATAAACACACACACACACACACACACACACACACACACAAGAAACAAGATTTAAGAGACAAAAGTACAGTGAATTCTTTGCTCACACTTACCACAGACTTTACACTCCACTGGAAGCTCGGTGTACTTGGCGTGGCACTGAGGACAGAAGTATCCTCCCAGAGACAGACCTGCATCACTGCTGCTGCTGTCCAGGTGACTGCAACACACACACACACACACACACACATTCATTCAAATCTTACTCCTAAACTTAACCTGTTCCTCAGAAATGAGGTTCTGCTTCATCAGGACCAGGTTTTGGACCGCTAAAGGTCCTAAAAGGGCAAGAGATACAAGGACACACACAGAAGGTGTCACCTCAGCCATCTTCTACTTACGACATGCTGAATGAAGGTTTGGCGTCCTGGTCTGTCGGAGAAGCGATGGCGTGCTGAGGAAAACCTGAGCCACACACACACACACACACACACACACACAGATGAGTCAGATTTAAGACAAAGACAGATAAATAATCTTAGTCTTTTACGTGTGGTCACTTTGTGTCTAAAATAAATATTTCAAATGCTGAATTCACTCAATAAGACACGTGTGAAGTTAGTGATGGAGGCAGCAGTGGATCAACAACTCCTGTGAGCTGTGACGTAAAATCACTGATTTTCTCGATGGGGTTTGGTGTGGGAGAGTGAGCGGTTTACCAACGTTATTATAAACTTTGTCAAGTGTGTTAGGGTTAGGGTTGTGATCAGAGTCCTGTATGAACTGACCCATGCGTATCAAAGAGCACTCAGACGAGGAGCTGGCCGGCGGAGGCTTGACGTGCATCATCAGCAGGTCTTTGAAGTGACTCTCGTCCAGGATGACGTGGTACAGACCGCCCGTCTCCCGCGTCAGCACCGTGCACACCCGCACCTCCGCCGACAGGCCGATCACCGACACCCGCACCTTCAGCGACGTCAGAGTCTGACGGACGACAAGCGACGCGGTCACACACACACACACACACACACAATATATACAGTTTCCTGGTGAGAGGGCGACTTCACCTTGATGAGTTCGTAGATGTTGGCCGGGTCACATGTGGTGAGGCTGCTGAGGACGATCAGGATCTCACGGCTCGTGTGTCCCGGCATGTGCCTTCACACAGACAGACAGGCAGGCAGGCAGGCAGGCAGACAGACAGACAGACAGACATCAGTTGAGAGACATCCACGTTCTTCTCATATTACGACTGGAGTTTAGAGAGGAGAGAGCAGCACAACCCCTGCAGAACCTCTGCAGAACCTACTTGAGGGACTGTAAGGCCAGGTTGAGAGCGTTGTAGAGGGACGGTTCTCCTCCACACACAGTGTCCACCACCGCCTTCTTCAGAGCCGCAATGTGTTTCTTTGGGTTTCCTGACAGTGAAACAAGACAAGTCGCTGTGTTTTAAACCTCTTATGACCTCCTTTTTCTAAGATAACTTTTTAGGAATTACGGTACTGAGAAGCTGATGTAACAAACGTGAATCTCATCTACCGTAATGACAAGTAAATAAGTGCAATTAAAGTTCTATTTCTCTGCTTTCTGGTATCCATCCATCTTTTATTCTCCAGCTGACAAAGGACAAAAGGACAGATATCACAAAGGAGACACGGTAATGAGACTTGAGATGTAGGGCGGCGACGACAGGATTGGTCACTGAAGAGTTCAAGTCCGAGTAAAGTGTTGAAACAGATCTCGCGTGACTTTGTCACCTGACAGGAAACACTCACAGCGTCACTGACGACCGCTCTAACGCTCACCTGCCAGGTCAGTCAGCTTCTCCGCTCTCTTATTCTTTGTGGTGATGATGCCGACCTGAGGAAACGTCCAACACAAGAAGCTTAAAAACCACACAATCAGGTAATAAATGCTCCATTCTGATGTCTGATGTCTCCAGCTTTGTTTTAGGAGAATAAAACATGTAAAATATTAAACTGATGCGATCGGAACTGTGTTCATTTACCTGACTGATGGGGTTTTGGTCAAAATACTCATCGACAAACGCTTCCATCAGCTGAAGGAGAGAGAGAGACAGAGAGAGACAGAGAGAGACAGAGAGACAGAGAGAGACAGAGAGAGACAGAGAGAGAGACAGAGAGAGAGACAGAGAGAGACAGAGAGAGAGAGGAGAGAGAGAGAGAGACAGAGAGAGAGACAGAGAGAGACAGAGAGAGAGAGCACAGAGAGAGAGAGAGACAGAGAGAGAGAGAGACAGAGAGAGAGAGAGAGAGACAGAGAGACAGAGAGAGACAGAGAGAGAGACAGAGAGAGACAGAGGTTAACGTATCGTTTTAGGATTATTATTGATCGATTACTATTATTAGAAACACTGAAACACACAACTTTACTAAAGATAATCAAAATAACAACATGTTAGTTAAAAGAACAAAACAATTAAGATACAGTTTAAACCAGCAAACTTTTCTTCATCATTACAATCATCCATCGTTTGGTTCTCTGATTCTTCAGCTTCCTACATTTTCGGGTTTCTTTGCACCATGTAACAAAGAAATCAATCAAATGTATTCATTCTAGGTTTGTGGACATTTATCCTGAAAATAAACAGATTGTTGTCACATGTTTACCTTCAGAGTGGAGGTGAGGCGGTTCGGTTTTAAATCCTGGTCTTCCATAGTTCTGGAGCAGTCGATCACCACATAGAGGTGACGCATCTACAGCCAAGGACAGAGGAACCTTCAGTCAAATATAATGTTCACCATCCTGCAACGACTACATGTCGCAGAAGACGTCAAAGAGTGTTTTAGTCGCTAGTCGATATCAGATAACTTTACTTTATTGTTCCCAAGGGGAAATTTACTGTGTATTTGTGCAGAATCTAAAATTCTACTATGAGCTAAACTTTCTACAGACTTTTTCCAAGACTTCCACACAAAATTCCAGATTTTCAAGACCTGCACAAGCACCCTGATATATAAAAACATAGCAGCTAATAAAGAAGAGCAACAATAAAGACCACACCCACACCCGCACACACAAGCAGTCGGAAATCTGACCAATCATCCTCGAGTGTGGACAGGGATTCGTCTTTTTGAGTCCTCATTAAAGGTTCCCTGAAAAACGGTGTTCAGGTGGCAGCAGCTCAAACTCCCTGTGGAGCAGATGTTCAGACCAGACCAGACCAGAACATCAGGAGCTCTCTTCAAGACCTGCCACTAATAAATATAATCCAGGTTGGTGTGACTCCTCCTGGGAACCCTTGCTGCCAATTTTTAATTAGCAGACGAGTTAGGCCACCAAAGCTTGTTCTCGTCAGTCAGGTTAAAAAAGATTCAACAAAATCTTTGTAAGAGAGAATCGCTATCTACGACAGAGTATTAGCGCCACATTGAGAAAAAAACTCATAGTTTTATAAGAATAAAGTCGTAAATGTAAGACTTTATTTTCGTGAATTAAGACTTTATTCTCGAAGTCTGTGAAAAAAAATGTGTCTTACTGCGACCCTAATAGTCGTAATTATCATCTCATTATCATGTAGATGCATTAAAAGAGTAAACCTTTTTAAAGTTGAATCGAAAATACAGCTCGTCGTCAAAGGACAATATTTGTGGCTTTTCCACGTGTTTGATAACGTGAAACCGTTTGTGCAGCAGCAGCAGCAGCAGCAGCAGCAGCAGCAGCAGCAGCTGCAGCAGCAGCAGCAGCCCCGTCTGTACGTCTGTATGTTACGTCGTGTCAGAGCACGCTGTTATTCTATTGGTCAACGTCCAGGAGAAAACGGGAAAGAAAAGGAAAAAGTCACTCACCATTCCAAGCCTAACTTGTTCATGGCTCTTGATCACCCTGAGACACACACAAAAAGCAGTAGATTCATTCAAATCGATTAAAAAGAAATTGTTCAGTGTCTTTGTGCTTCTCTCTCATTCACACACACACACGCACACACACACACACACACACACACACACACACACACACACACACACACACCCCTACCTTTTCCTTTTAGACTGGAACAGGATTTCTTCCACTGACGCTCTGAGGGAACCAGATTCATCTTCCCTCAGCACCTCCCTGTAACACAGACACGGTCACTCGATACCTTATTATTAATGATGATGATAATAACAATAATAATAATAATAATAATATAAAACAAAGTAAGTAATAAAATAATATGGAAACAAATGCTGTATCACCACCAGCTTTGTTGTTTTAACGTCTGTCAAACTCTGGAATAATGTGACTGAACGTCAATGAACAGTCAATGAGTTTAACTCGTAAAACACGTACGTTATGATCAATCGTGTCTTGAATAATCCTGGAGTAACGGACCTTTTTCACAGCAGATACTTCTCAAAAAACACAAGCTTTAAGAGAATCAGGATTGTGCGAGATTAGCTCTCACTAAATATCTGACACTTCCTGAAAAAAGAATAGTTATTTTAAAACTGTTTGCATGTTTCTTGTGTTTTCTGGATGTTTTTACAATAAAGTGATGGTGACATAATGACACTGTATGGTCATTTTACTGTTTTGCTGATTTAAAAAAGTAACAAACAAAAAAATGAGAAGCTCTAAAATTAAAATGTGGGTTCTTAAGCTGAATTTGAAGGCGTCAGAGATTGCCATCGTTCTGAACCCTCTGGATATTCAGGTTTCATAAGAAGAACACAGGATTACAATCACAGATGACTGGTGGGTGTGGAAAGGATTACGTTATTACCATGTTCTCTCGTAGCCGCCTTCCCAGCGCTTGGCTCTCTCCGTTTCTTCATCCATGACGTCGCTCGGCCACAACGTCAACAAACGCAAAATAACTCGAAAACAGCTTTGTTTGTCAACACAGACGCTGTAAAGCAACAAGAGAGTGGAAGAATATTTACTTAAGGAGAAAATCTTACAAAAGCCACTGTGACAGAAAACTACTGCTGTGTTTAAACAAACCATTCATCTGTGGTTCATTTGTTGTTGATCACAAACCAAACTGATTGAGTTTTAATGATTTCTTTGTCTTTTGGAGCAAAGAAAATCAGGAAATGTTCACATTTAAGAAGCAGAAAAATCCGAGCACTTCTTTAAAAAACTACACTCACAAGACTCAAACAATTAATCAACTATCACCGATTAATCGTTGCAACCCCAGTTGTTTCAGCTGAATTGTAAATTGTGAACCAATTACTTTACTTGTGTACAATTTCAGTAAAGTTATAGTACTTTTACTTCAGTGTTACATCAGTGTATTTTTACACAAACACAAATGAACAACTTTTCATCAAACGACAGTTTAACGGCACAGAATTCGTCACGGCCGCGTTATTATCGCAAATGTAATAGATAAAAAGTGAATAATTAAATGCTTTTCCTTTTTCTAAGCCCAATTATTAACAGCCTTGACAGAAAATAAACAACATGATTTAAATCTCTTTATTCGTAATTTAAAGTTTGAAAATAATGGATAAAGTCAATTCTGGAAGTCAGCATCTCTGACAACAGCTAGCTAAAAGTGTTAAGAAACATCTTCGCATCGTCTCACGCGACACTATTGTAAATCAGATTATTTTCGTTTACAATCGGACAGTTAATGTAGATTTACTGCAGGTAATTTCACATTCTTACTGACCAAAATACGCAAGATATTTATATTTGTATTGTATTGTTGATGTACCTCAGACAGGAGCGCTGCCACAGCTTTGTCTTCCGGAGAAAAACTCGCTCGTCAGAAAAGCTTCCGGGTCCCCGCCTTCCCTCACCCCACCCCCGTCATACCGCCACCTACCGGAGCGGGGTATATACACAAGGGTTTACTTCACATTGATCTGAATTTGATGAAATTCCAAATTAATCAATTAAAAAACTAAATAAAATACAAATTAAATTAAATTCGATTCAACTAAGACTTCACACCCACCAGCCACTTTAATCGGTACACCTGTGCAAAACAAACATCCCATAATATAACCAAACAGAGAGACATAAGGTTAAAATAAGCTGCTTAGGTTCAAACTGAGCATCCGAATGAGGGTGAATGTTGATTTTTAATGCACAACTATCTCAAAGTTTGGCAAAGAATTTTCCAAAAAAGAGGAAAAAATATCAAGTATCAATAATATAAAGGAATTTTGGACTTCATTGAGGAATTGTGGACTTCATTGAGAACTTTTTATTTGCATGCCAACACCTGGTCTATAATAATAACAGATTCTGGTTCTAGTTTCTCTCGTGAAAAATGCACAAGTGACAGTAATTGTTAAAGAAATGGTGAATTGTTTATTTGTTTTTGTAACATGGAAATAAATGGAATTACAATAAAAGAAACATGTTAAAAATAAAAAGAAAGCAGTCTTCATTGATCAGGTTTACACGCGAGACTCCTCGGTTTTATCATTTACAGAAAACGGCTCAAAAATTCACAGACACGCTTAGAACGGAGCTTAATAAAATATTATTATTTACAAGGTATGGTCAGTGAAGGTGTGTCACATGATCTCGCCATCACTTATTTTAAAAACTTTATTAAAAAACACACAAGCACATTATCTGCTTCACTATTGCTGTCGTTCTCCGAGTTGAGGAGAAAAACACACTGATTGTTCTTTAAAATGGTTCTTGTGAGAAACTTGGAGGTTTAAGAGTTGATCAAAGACAATAAAAAAGATAAAACACAAACAAAGTTAAAAACACGATAATTCCTTCACCTGCTCGTCTCTGACAACACGTTACTTCCTTGTTTTTGGCGCAGACTTAACGGTGAATATCACACAAACTCGACATTTGTGATCGACTCAAACACAGTGATGGCGGCGAACAATCACAGGTCAGTGAGCGGGGTCAAAGGTGAGGAGGAGGCTCAGGGTCGCCGGTCGTACTCGCTGATCTTTTTCTTGATGTGCGACAGTTTGGACCTGAGATACTTGCACCTCTTCTTCTTGATCTGGTAAGCTGGAGACTAAAGAGCACAGAGAGCAACTCAAACGTTTGATTTACAATCGTTTATTTTATACAGGAGTAAACACTCTATGGAGACGAACTTTACCTTCTTGAAATTCTTCAGTCTGGTGTATTCACTCATGGCGTCCTGAGAGAAGAATGACAAGAGGTTCATCAGAAGCAACAACTTTCATCACATTAGCCTAACCCTAACACAAACCACTAGAGGACGGCAGAATTAGGGAATCCAGGATTACACAATGTTTGTTTTTCCCCCCCTCTTTATTTTACACATCGGATTTTAGTGTGGGTACTTTTAGAAACTAAAATCTCTCTGTTAAAGGTTATCTGACCCCGCTCTTTTCTAGCACTTCTAAACTCGACTCAGACCACGTCTAGACGGAAAGGGCACCAAATGAAAACAATCTTTTTTTTTGGCCATTTTCAAAAGGTTCCCCCATAAAGATGGCTCAAAACGCTGTAGTACATATGCCAGCACTGTAAGTGGCGCTGTAAACAGAGAAGAAGACTTTGTTCACAGAACAGATGTAATGAGTACGAATTGGGATGTTTTTTTATGTCGTAGGACAAACGCGCTTGGGCGAGTTTGCTCATTTACGTAGAGTGCAAATCGCCAAAATTCTGGCCGACTTCCTGTTGAGTTGATGCTATGGTTACAGTCAACTTTTTTGTTCGTCTTGGTGTGTAACATCTTCCCACAAAGGTTTGGGAAATTCGGTGGAACTCAACTTTGCCTCCGTTTTCAGCTTAGGGGGCGCTATAGAGCCCTTGAGCGACACACAGGTCCGGGAACTATTTTTTTTTGAAATTATCTTTTTATTACCGGGAACTATTTTATGACGCCACTGTTTTCCTAAAGCTCTTAATTCTACCATCTACACGGAAATGCAAGACCGGTGTTTCAGGTCCTAAAACGCCGTCTGTGGACCCTGGTTTGAACCCAGTCCTTGTATACAGTCGCACACACACACACACACACACACACTCACCAGAAACTGTGGACTGCCCTCAGGATGCTGGTTCAGCTCTTTGTCCAGATCGGCCAGGTCCATGTTGACGTCGTCCAGCTCGGCCTGCAGGTCCTTGTACTCCTGGTGGTCGCGGTCAAACTCCCGCTTGTAGACGAGCCGCTCGTGCTCGTCCACGATGGAAGGAAACAACCTGACGGAAACACAAGAGTCAGAGTCAGATTACACGGAGTTATATCACATTACTGTATCATCAGCATACGCATCCTGGGTTTGTTACTATCATATATTCAGAGCGACATTCAACAGAACAGCACAGGGAGTGACTCGCTTCGATCCCAGGACATCAACTTTTTGTCATTTTCAAGGGTTTCAAAGATCTGGTCTCGTCGGACACTTAAAGTATTACTAAACGATTTGGACGCAGAAACATCCGGCTGATGTAGAAAACTGCACACAAGAACCACGCTTTCTCGGTTCTTATCATCCCCCTCACACTCACGCGTTAAAGTCCTCCTCCTCCAGGTCGTCTCCAGACTCCGCACCAGTGTCGTAGTCCTTCAGTCTGGTCTTCGGCGCTCCAACAGAGCTGCCGATGTCTGAATCTCTGTGAAGAATAAAAAGAACATTCATTTACACGTTTGATAATGGATCGAGCCCTCGTCCAGACTTGGTGTGATGCGTTAGGACTTTTACCCCGGCAGGTACAGAGGTTTGTTGTTGTCCAGTTTGTCCAGATAATCTCGGGAACCCCAGACTCTGTCGTTAGCGTCGTGCAGCGGTACTTCTGGATCGCCGGACACATTATTCACCTGATGAATAAACACAAAAACAACAACAACAAAAGCATCTTTAAAAAAATCATAAAACAATGCAGTGTTTTTGTCCTTGTAGCTTTTCATAATCTTATTTTATAATCTCAATCCTTTGTCCGGACGATAGAACACTCATATTCTGACCACAGAGGAGGATGCAGTGGATGGATGACAATCAAAATGAACTTTTTAACTCTCAACAGATTTTGTCGCACACCAGTTATTTTCCCCCACAGTTCAACAACATGGACCAATAATGTAATTGAATCACTTTCAAAACCAAAATGAACGGATACTGCAGCGTTACATAACAACATAAACGTGTACAGCGACATAAACACGAAACGACAACAGAAGAATAAAATAAACACACTCAACACTCCTACACAATTCGATCAAAAACAAAATAAAATACTTATTCTGAAAAACCTAACTCTACTTTTACCGTTAATTACACTTGGTACACACACACAGATCTGTTGTTATGTTTTATCCGCAGACGTGAAGAACATCGTAATCGACCAGTATCAGCATTTTTACCACTTCAGACAGATTCTCTTTCAGTTTGTTTTACGTGTTGAAGAAAAGTGATCAGGGAATTTATTCACTATTCAAAATTTGAGCAACAACCCACACATTCTGTGTATGTTTTTCCCCAATTTGTTTTAAAAATGTCCAGATGTTTTAAAAATCTGGCTAATTTTCTCTTTTAGCCATTGTTAACTAACTAGAACTAGCAAGTTATAGCTAGCCATGTTAAGCATTTTCTGACCTAATGACAAATATTTGTATGTCTTTCAATTAAAGTGAACAAACTTCGAACACTTTGAATGTTTGACCTCAGATGTGAGACATATTTCTGTTTTTAAAATTGATCTCTGGCCTTATATTACATTATTAATTATTATTAAATTATTATTATTTCCTAACACATTTTCTTGCCTTAGGTTTGGGTGAGGTTGTTTTCTCCCTTCTCATACTTGCCCTCATTAAAGCCACAGAAACCAGTTGTGACCATAAGATAAACAGGAGGTCACATGAGCTGTTTGACAAGGACCGACCGGTTCCTCTGCTTTTCCCCTGCATGCCTGAATACAACTGAAACCACCACTGCAGTGATGAACGGGAAGTCTCTCAGCAAGTACAACTGATGACGGAGAAAGTTCACACACCTGGAATGAAAACTATGTTGTGATGATTCAATGCGTTCATGTGTGACACTATCATAAAACCCCCCAAACTCAGTGACTGTGACAACACGGGAAATGTACGATAATGTAGACTTTGTTTAGGTTATTCTTAAAATGCAATCTATTTTATTGAAATGCTGTGTTGTGTCGTTTAGATATTAAGAGTTGGATGAAACATCATGTTCACAGCAGAGCATGTCGCGCTACAACTGAGACTCAACAAAAGGAAAAAAAAAAAAAAGCCACACCCAGAAACTGCAGATGAAACCGTCCTACGTGTTCCACGTCTCACCTGACAAACACACTCAGGTGTAATTCTACCTGCGCGAGGATGCTCTCCCATTAACATCATTTACTCTACGTCCTTCAAGTCAAACCATCACAACATAATGTCTACTACAACACTTAAAGCAGTGGGTCCCGACCCACTGATGGGTCAAGGGAGATATTTTGGGGGTCCCAAAAACAAGTTTGCCAAATTTCTTCAAGCTTTTAGTTAAAATATCTTTCGGAAATTATTCGTCTACTAATTCAAAATTATATTACCTGTCACATATATGGCTACAAAAAAGTTGTCAAAATTCAATATTCATATCGGCCCAGACAGTTTCCACAATTAGCACTAAAACAGCAGTAACATGAGATTCACCGCCTCTTTTAAATTAGCAGCTATAAGAAAGTTTGGAAACGTATGTAAGTAATTTAAAGCACACATGATTAAATGTAAATACTGGTTCAATGACAAATGCCAATTTATTCACTATTTCAAATTTAAGCAACGACCTACACATTCTGTGTATGTTTTTAGTAGTTTTTCCCAATTTCCTGGTAGCATTTTCACATCCTGGTTTGCTAGTCATGCTAGCGAAGTCAAAAATGCCTAAAGTTAGCAAAACTAAAAGCCTCACTATGTCTATGTCCACAAAATGTCTCAACCAGGACACAAAATAAAACATCTGTAGTAAAGATAAAACATTTTTTAATTTGGCTGAAAATGGATTGAAATTTCAAGACAGGCACAGATGTGGCTAATTTTCTCTTTAAGCATTTATCAGCCAACTAGCTACAATTAGCAAGTCATAGCTAGCCATTTAAACAATTTTCTGGCATAATAATGACAAAAATATTAATGAAAATAACACTCATGGAACTATATCGAGGTGTAAAAAAAAACATAGGCAGTGACTCGTGGTAGCTAATGTTGTGTTAAGCTAACACTTAGCATGATAAAAGTTCTGCTATGAGTCAGAGTGATTATTAGCATGGTTCCTCTAGCAATATGAAATGTAAAAGAGAAACAAAGAGGGGCAAATTATATATATGTTTAATTTAGAAGTAGGATTTGTGTTTTATTAATAATCTTGTGCAGAATTAGTTCCTCAAACAATGCTAACAAGAAGCCTCTGTCTGACTCAGCAGTTTTTAAAAAAAAACTTAGCTGTTTAGAAACATTAAAAAAGTACTACAACACTAAAATGTCCTCATTCTAGAAACCAGTTTTTAACAATGAGCCTCATGCAAAAACCTTACCTTTAAATGTTTGCATATGTAAAGAATTGAACAAACATGCCACAAATCAGCAAATGCTATAAACTTCAGAAAAGAGTGTAAATCACATGTAAACTGTGTGTTTATCTGAGTGTATGTGAATGAAAAAAAGGAAATTAGCAAAATGATCAGGTCAATAGTACATGGGGCAACGCTTCAGTCTTTGCAATATTAGGTGGCTTTTATATTTGGGAAAAAGGCAACGTAAACACAAGCAAAGTCGAGAAAAAAATTACATTTATTTAAGCGGATCTTACACAAGTATCGTGGGTATAACCTGAAAAGGTTAAGTGAGTTCTAAGACATACTGTAGCTCAATTATAATCTTTAAACTGAAGCCTTGCTGCCTATGCTGCAGTGATGCAATCTGATTTAATATGAAATATGAAAGACTATGCTAATCAAAACTGAAGCACCTTTAAAAAAATAATGTATTGTTCTGAATTGATAAAAAAAATCCCGATTTTTAAAGGCGACATCGAATGCTTGTATCACACATATAAGTTAGTTATGGAAGTCTACTTACATATATTAACTTGTTTTCATGATTAAAAACCTACTAGTCGCTGCAAACGAGATGATCAAAATATCTCCTCACTGACGCTCTCGTCAGCCGCGCTGTTTCAGACTAAAACCACACCCCCAGAACGTGGACTGTGTTGTGATTGGCCAGCCAACGAGAGCTTTCCCACTGTCCTGTGATTGGCCAGGTACCTGGAAGTGACGTAATAGATAGGCCAGCTCTCAGATACACAGCTCCCCCTCTGTGTATCACGGTGGATGCTCTGCATCTCAGCAGCTACAACGAGAGTAGTTCTTCTTCTTCTTCTGCGGTTGAATGTACGCAACCGGATGTGCCCGGACTAGTGCCCACACCGGGAGGCGCTACGGTGGTGAGAGGAGTGGTGAGGATTTTTGATGACGACATCAAATTAAGGAAGTGCCGATCCGCTTCGCAGAGCCCAGGAAAACAATACAACACTATTTTCTCAGCAGTGGCTGAACTGTTTGTTCTGAAACTTTAGGGTTTCATAAACAAGGTCATGACGCAGATACACACACAAACGCAGCGTTAACAGGAGCTTCCGGTCTATGTCGCCTTTAAATGAAATCTAAATTTTTGTCAATTTTTTTTAATTGATTTTACGGCCATTTAGCATGTGTTTTATTCATAATAACAATAATAATATGAATATGAATATGAATAAATTGTATTTATATAATGCTTTAAAATGTAGTCAAAAGCAAAAAAAATTAAACAAAAACAAATCTAAAGCTAAATCTGTTTTGCATTGTAAAACATAAAAACAGTGACAATAAGCAGCAATAACAGCAGATTAAATAAAGATGAAACAGCACATTTAAACTAGCAGCTTAAAAAGGTGTGGGGTTTTTTTTGTATTTTTTAAAAGAGGGCGTGTTCCTGAGGGAGGAGGCAGTGATGAATACAATTATAATTTGAATTATAAAAAGTAAAGTCAACACTAGAGAAAGCACAAACCTCTGCCAAGGTCACTCAGTTTCCCACAGTGTCAGTACAATCTCTACCTCAAGAGATTAAAAAATAATAATCTGGATCAACAACAAATTCTGATAATTTCTACCTAGGGCCCAGAAAATTTCATCCAAATCTTTACTTTTTCAATTATGCTGCTCACAAACAAACAAACAAAATCTTTCTAGGCAGAGGTGCCAACAATTCAGAGAAATGAAAAGTAAAAAACAAACAAAGTAATAATAAAAACTATACAATCCATTAGTTAAAAATGTGAATTTTTCATCACAGCAGATGTGAATCCTACGACACGTCGGGACTGCTCATAAATTATGTTCCTACCTGAAAGAAAAACCCAAACATACGAGAAAATTGGTGAGTGTGACATGAGTACTCAATTCTTTGCTTGATTATAAAAAAGTTCATGACTTACTCTAAATGTCCGTAACAAAATAGTAAAAAAACGACTATTAATTACTAAATTAATCGCCAGCTAATTTTATTAACGATTCATTTTAAGGTTTGAATGTTTTTTTTTATATATTTAAAAACAACTTCTCTGGGTTTTTCAGCTTCTTAAAAAAATCTGGGGGTTCGTTGCATATAAAATGACCTTCTTTGTGGTGCATATATCACCATCAGGAGGCAGCAGCAAGCACTTTGTTAGTGCACTTCATGCGAGGAAAACGTTTACGAGGTTTCTTGAACGCATCTTAAAGCTGGTCGTCTAAAGCTCAACGCGCTATAGATCCCAACGAAGTGAGGACACTTACGAGGGTCTCTGAATGCATCTCGTTAGCTCAACACGCTGTTAATTTCACTAGCTCTTATGCACTAGAGTTTAGAATTTAGAAAAAAAAAATTTGTGCTTTCAAGTCATATGTCGATTAGCTACACACATCTGAACATCATTCAAGAACAAATCTGAGTGTAGCCACACAAGAGTAAATCACACTCACCCACTCCCCGATGCTGGTGTGCAGACCATCTGGGACGACCTTCACTTCCTCCCAGAGAATTCTCTCCTCGCCCCATCGTCGGATCTGAGCTCGAGTCTTTACGGCAAACACCAGCAGTATGATGAGGCCGACGAACACCAGGAAGCCCAGGACGATAGCGATGGCCTGCAGGAAAAGTTTTTACGTTAACGCGACGTCGCTTGAAGAAAATTTGATCATATTTCTGTGACGTCATCAGTGGGTAGATTCTTACAAAATTGGCAACATACTCGGGCGATCACCTACCCACCATGAAAAATTCAGATTACTGCATCAAAAACTGTAGACAGGAAGTTGCTAACAGAACAAACTCACAGATAAACCCACACCCATGAAGACCACAACCCGCAGCGCGTCTCACCTCTTGTGGCTCCACCACGCAGTAGTGGTACAGGTACTGGTTGAGGAAGATTCCCTGAGCCTGGGTCTGCGTCTGGTACTGCGCACACAGCTGACGGATCTGGCTGTAGTACACCGATCCCGTGGACTGAGCAGTGGGGTTCACTGCCACCAGGTACACAATAGTAGCGATGATCATCAGAAAAGCTAAGATGGCACAGATGACGATGGTGGCCAGGTAGAACTTGGCGGAGCGGGCGGCGTTCTGCCTCGAGACCACCAGCACAAATATGATGAGAACGGCAATAAATGTGATGCCTGAAATGGCAATGATGAAGCCTTTGCCAGCTTTGGGGTCCATTTGTGTTCCTCCGTAGCCGTAGGAACCGCCGATGCCACCTCCGTACGAGCTGCCGTAGCCTGAGCCGTAGCCTGAGCCGTAACTGGAGCCATAACTGGAGCCATAACCGGTGCCGTAACTGCCGCTGCCGCCGTACGAGCTGCCGTAACCAGCTCCCGGCATCATTCCGCCTCCCATCCCCATCATGCTCATGTCATAGTCCCAGGCCAGTGTGGAGGCCACGCAGGCAAACACAGCCACGCACATGATAACGATGATGATGCTCATGATCTTCATCACGCCCGGTGGCGATGACCAGCGGTAGAAGTGGAGCAGCTTGTCTCCGGGGTAGTTGGAAAAGGCCGGGTTGGAGTGTCTGCTGCTGTGGCTGCAAGAGAAACCAGGACAGAGGAGCTGAGGTCAACGAGAGTGGCCTGAAATACAAGTGATACCATTGCACCGCCTTCACTTTTGGTGAGTTCTAGGTGTTTGGAATCACAGGGTACTTCGCGATTTGACACGTGATACATGGTCCACGACACCAATAGCAGAGTGACTGCAGACTACACACATTCCCACTGTAAAAACCTGTTTAAACCCAAGATTACACTGGTTTTCTGACCAGTGGTATAACTAGTGTTGAAGACATTTTCTTGTTTTTGTGTGGGACTTTGTGTGATGACATGTTGAATCTCCTGCATAAACACGTCATGTCTGGTCACAAAAAAACCATCAGGGTCGACTGATGACATGTCGCATTCCTGACGGAGTGTACCATTTCATAGGGGTGAACCATTACTCCTTGTAAGGTAGGGGTTAAATGTAAAATGGAACATTCAAACTTTTTCACTTTGATCTACAGTTGGACATTGTTGGCTTTGATTCTTGTGTCGGACGTCGCGCTCATGACTCTTCAGTGACAACACTCTCTGACCAATCAGTGGTCGGCACTTACTGTTTGCCTCCACCAGGCTGGTACGGTGGGGGGCTGTGTCTGGTTCCCGGCATTCTGATATCCGACTGAAACGCTTACTACAAAAGAAGAAAGAAATTACTTTAATACAAAGTAATGACTGATATCAAGGTCAAATCAACTCTTTCCTGTGGTTGTTTATCACATGTCCATTAAAAACTCAATAAAAACTAATTAAGCAAATACTATTATTGGTTTTTTTTATCAAGTATTTACACAGATGTTGTTGACAACAAGAGAATTTCAATCAAATTTTGGGATTTATCTGCTTAGCCGCCATGATCTGCTTTAGGTGGTTTGACACGAGGCCACGGTTTCTTTTAGAATATCACTGTAGTTATTTCTTCTAGAATATTGCTGTAGTTATTTCTTCTAGAATATTGCTGTAGTTATTTCTTCTAGAATATTGCTGTAGTTATTTCTTCTAGAATATCACTGTAGTTATTTCTTCTAGAATATTGCTGTAGTTATTTCTTCTAGAATATTGTAGTTATTTCTTCTAGAATATTGCTGTAGTTATTTCTTCTAGAATATCTGTAGTTATTTCTTCTAGAATATTGCTGTAGTTATTTCTTCTAGAATATTGCTGTAGTTATTTCTTCTAGAATATCACTGTAGTTATTTCTTCTAGAATATCACTGTAGTTATTTCTTCTAGAATATTGCTGTAGTTATTTCTTCACAAAGGAAACGACTCAAACTGTAATTCACCTTCCCTCCTAAAGTACCCAACATAAAACAAGACAAACTTAAACAATGAACAAGAATAATCACTGTAATGAATGTTATACATACATGTACAGTATGAATCGAGAATATATAATAATAATTTATCTTGGGTTATGTGGATATATTTAAACACGGGCATTTGGAGAAACATAAGAGAACAAGATATTGATGTTGTTAAATAAGGAACATTTGTGAATTTAAAGACAAATAACCAGAAACTAATCTAAAAATAAATATATGTATATATATATATATATATATACACACACACATATATATACATATACACACACATATTATATATAAAAGGTTTGTTTTTTGTAGTTCTTTAACAATAAAAATGCTATTTACGATACTTATAAGTAGAAAATGATTTGATATTTTGCATGATTGATTAATTGATTGGTGCATGTCATTTGTAAAGTGTTGGAGGACAGGAATTATGAAAATAATTAGGGCTGAACTCATAGTCAATTAAAATGTTGACTGTTGAAAAAAATACCAAAATTATACAAATTTAATGATGTATTTGTTGTATGGAGCAAATAAACCGCAAAATAAGAAGCTGAAAAATCAGAAAACACTCAGACAGATTGAGAGTTGACAATTCATTTCGTAATCGATTGTTTCAGCACTAAAAAATGTCAAAGATCACATAATTTTTGTGTTTGTTGTGTCAAAATGTGAACGGTTTAAAAACGGATGATTATTTCGTTTTGAATTTTTCGCCAGCTACATTTTGTATGCAACAAAAACATATAGAAATCATTAATTTCTGACATTTACTGTTGGCATGTTCGAAATAAACTACTACTAAAGTGAAAACAACAGTATTTTTGATGATTCAACTTGAAAATACTTGTTTAATCAGAGTTGCACTTTTGGTGGTTTTATTTTAGCTGTGTGTGTTTGTGGTGAAACAAAAAGCAGCAGCAGCAGCAGCAGCAGCAGCACAGTATAAATATGAGGGTGGAGATCAGAGATTATCAGCAGCAGCAGCGACACAGATTACCCTCAGGCTTCATCATTTCCCTCCCTGCTTCAGTTTCTATTTACATTTCTACACAACTCTCCACACATCACACCAAAACCAACCAAACAGCCAACTAACTCACTCACTAACAACTAACTATGGCACGAGTGAGGTTTAAATGGAGCATTTAAAACAATTTAAATGAACTAAATTTACATTTTAAGGCTGAATTCGGTGAATTAAGACAAAATATGAAAAGGGAAACACAGATAGATAAACTACGTCACACACGCTAAAAAACAAACAAATAAAAACACACGGCACATCTAAAATGGCGTCGCTCCAATTAAATACAAATGCGACTTTTAAATGTCTCTGAGGCTTTTTGTTCTTTTTAAACGCGCCGTCACTTCCGCCCTGTGTCACGTTCATCTCATCTTCATAACTCACTCATTTTAGATTAAATGAGTTCGTGTGTTTTTAAAAGTGTTTGGTTGTAAATTGAACTCACCTTCACTGATGAACCGTCTGCTCCTCACTGACAACACAGATAAATAACACACACACACGGGAGGAGCGCGCGGCCGCGTCGAGGGGGGCGCGCGCGCTCACCGTTGACAAAAAAGACGCGCCTACAGGTGTGTGCTGGTCACGTGGGCGGTTCCCCAGGTACTACAGGAATAACCTGTCCTCGCGCTCTCTCTCTCTTCACTGCTTTACTTTGTCACAATTATTCGTTTTTTTAGTTATTACTTAATACTATTAGTAACATTAACAGTACTAGTAATGTTAACAGTACTAGTTATCGCAATGTGAAACAAGGGATTAAGCAATTTAGCAAATTTAACTAACAGTACATTTATAATTTGTTTTACAAAATTAGTAAATAAATGTATCAAATTTCACTAACTTAGTCAATATAGCAAATGTTCACTAATTTAGTCAATTTAGCAAACTTTTACTAGCTTTTCTAACCAAATTTAGTAAATTAAGTACATTTCACAAAGTTAGTGGATTAAGTACATTTTACAAATTTAGAGGAACATTTAGCACAAGTGAATCCTATCATGGTTTTTATGCAATTTATTGTATAAAACATGATCTCTGTGGGGTGATTTTGATCTTTAATTAAATTGTGAAGGTCAAATCACCTTTATTTATATATATTTACATATGTAAGTGATTTATAGTCTATGAAGTCAAAGCTATTGTTATTTTCCTGTGTAAAACCTTTTTTTTTGACCCAATTAAATGTTTATTAACTGTGACGTGATGGTCATAAGTTTCAGAAAATGAGCAACAACAGTTTCATTAAAGTCATTCACACTAAAACAATGACAGTCTCTTGTGTTGTGATGTGACACCAACACCCATTCATAGTATTGGTGGAGAAATTAAAGTGAAACCTGGGATTGAAAAACAGGTTTGCGTTTCCTTTTGAACACTGTACACATGAACTGTGTGGAACATGTATACTTTTTTTTACTTATTTAAATTTGTTCTCATCATTTTACACTAAATGTTAGTTAAATTGTAAAAATCTATTTAAATGTTTTACTAAATACTTGTTTTGTTTTCTGCAAATTTCACTAATTTGGCAAATTTCACAAACAGTAAATTTAGCATTTTTCTTTAACAAATTTAGCCAAAAAGTAAATTTAGCAAAACAAGAATACATTTAGCAATTTTTTACAAATTTAGCAAATGTCACTAACTCAGTAAATGTTATGGTTCATCTTTGTAAACTGAAGATCGGACTATGCTGATGTAAATTTACGTATAAATGCCAATTTTTCCAAAACATTTGCCGACTTTTTCTTAATATAATTTAGAAAAATGTCAGTTTGGCAAATTTGACTCAGTAAATTTAGCAATTTTTTTTTCACAAATTTAGCAATAAATAATTATATTTAGTACAATCAGCAACTGTACATTAGATAAACAAAAATTATAGCAAATGTCCATATAGAAAATTCTCTATATTGTGCTTGTCTAACATAACTTGAAGATCTGACAGTATCTGGGGTAAATTTACACAAACATTTTGTTTTTCTACATATTTACACCAGGAAAATGATAAATATATATATTTCTGCTTAGACAGAATAAACAATAAAGAAATACAAATACCTATAATATAAAACACATCATTTTGGTTTTAAATCATTAATCATGGACTAAGTTAGAACAGTGACTTGGCAAATACAACAGAAGTGTCTTTTTTAAAAAAAGTATATTTAAAAAAAAGCATAACTGGTATAAAAAAACAACATACACAAATAATTTTGGAAAAGCATGAATGACAACCATCTAAAACAGCAGGGGTCTCAAAGTCACCAAATTTCAACATAAAACAGTTCACAACAAAAAAAAAATGTTACGACACAAAATTAATCTATTAATTAAAAAAACATTAAAAAAAAAGAAACTCATAAATTGATGTCAGATTGGAGAGCCACATGTGGCCCACGGACCGCGAGTTTGAGACCTCTGAGTAACAGGGTTTAAAGACGGTGGAGAACGTTCACTTGCCGTGTGACAGATTTTTCTATGTCACTGTGTGTCACTGCACTCACTCTCCCACACCAAACTCCATTCAGACAACTTACATCACAGCATTCAGAGAGTTGTTGATCCACTGCTTCCTCCACAAGTCAGTCCAAACACGTTCATTTGTGAATTTGGATTAATCCCAGTAACACAAACTGACCACACGGGGCAGCAGTAGACCAGCAGCTCCAGCGTTCACCTTCAGCTAAAAACGCTAATTTTTTTCTATGGGATTTGGTGTGGGAGAGTGAGTGGTTTTAAAAACTTCAGTTTCCTGTCAGAAAGTCTGTGTTACATTAAAATAAAAGTAAAACATATTGTAGACTTAAGCAGGTGTCGATTTTAGTAGATGAGGCTTTTGTTACGGTGGCAAAAATTGGCTTTTCCTTCAGTTTCTAAAAACACAGTCTGCCTCCTGAGGTGAAATCTAAAGCTGAAATCTCTCTTTAAAATATATCTACAAAAGTCCAGCGTCCCTATACAACGACACAGTGAGGATTTACATCGGTCACTTTTCTGTGTTTCTTCTTCGTCGACCTCGTTTTGACGCCACATTCATGAAAGGTCGCGCGTCAAGGTCAAATCTCACCTCAGACCCGCTATACTGTATATACTCTGCCGTGTGTGTAAAAGACACAGACGCAGGTATTGCTTGAACTGCACGCGTGTAAACGCTGGTAAATTCAGCAGGTTTAGTTGCCGTCGTTCCAGTCTGCGACCTTGTTGTACTCCTGAATCTTCTGCTTGATGTGAGAGAGCTTGTTCTTCAGATACTCACACCTGTCCCTTTTCTCCACAAAGGTCGGGTCCTGACGAGGAGAAAATAACAGATACTGAGCAAACACTCGAATACATCACACACACACACCAACAAATGCTACAGAATCAACAAAACTAGAAAATATTCACATTTAAGAAGCTAAAAAATTACCCAAAGTAGAAAATATTCACATTTAAGAAGCTAAAAAATTACACAAAGTAGAAAATATTCACATTTAAGAAGCTAAAAAATTACCCAAAGTAGAAAATATTCACATTTAAGAAGCTGAAAAATCAATAAAACTATTAAAATATTCACATTTAAGAAGCTAAAAATTACCCAAAGTAGAAAATATTCACATTTAAGAAGCTGAAAAATCAATAAAACTATTAAAATATTCACATTCAAGAAGCTGAAAAATGACACAAACTAGAAAATATTCACATATAAGAAGCTGAAAAATCAATAAAACTATTAAAATATTCACATTTAAGAAGCTGAAAAATGACACAAAGTATTAAATATTTACATTTAAGAAGCTGAAACGATCAGAAATCAAACTGATAAATTGATTATCATTTAAATCAGTGTATGAACACCCAGTGAGTGGATGAATGAAGGTAAATACTCACAGCTTTCTTCCTCTGATATTCCATCAAAATGCTGTTGATTCTCTCCTTCTCCTGGAAAAACAGTTGCCATGTTAGCGGACACATGTAGCACATGTATAATCCCGTTTGTGTGTGTGGATTAGACGGTGAGACTGTTACCATCTGGCTGGACGGCCGTGCATGGAGGTCACTCATCATCTTGTCCATCTCCTCAAACCTGGCGGCCATCACCTGGACCTCAGCGTGCAGCTCCTTGTACTCGGCGTACTGGTCTTTGAACACGGCTCTGTACTGGTCCCGCTCTTCATCCGTGCGTATGCTGGGATATTTACTGGAGACACGGGGACAACGCGGTCGTCTTTTATTATAATCTGAATGTTGTTGTTCTGCTGCTGCTGTTAAAGGTTTAGTGCCACAGGCTTAAACGTGACACATGTGATTTGTTTTCTGGTTTTTCACTCATGTTTGTATTTTTACTCTCAGATTTGATGTTTTACACCCTCATTCTACTTTATGCCCTCATTTTGTGGTTTTATGTTGTAATTTTTGTGTTTTTACGCTCACATTTTCATGTCTTACACACTCATATTCGAATTTATGCTCTAATTTTGTGGTTTTACATTAATTTTCTTCTTTTATGGCCTCAATGTTCTATTTTTATGCTCTCAATTTTCTGTTAATGTAAATGTTGTTAATTTTCATTCTTAGGCTCACATTTTCATGCATTTTAAGACCTTAGAACATGGGATTTAACACAGTGGTTTGTTTGTCTTTTATCATCTTTTATATCATTATTTTAATCAGATGTTTTCAATCAGATGTTTAACTTGAGAGAAAAACCACTCACGCGACGTAGTCGGCGATGACCACAGGTTTGGGGATGTGTCCGGCTGGAATGTGACCCTGCAGAATCTCCGGCTGCAGCATGTTCTCAGGAGCGCCGAGCACGCTGTTCGCCGCGTCCATGATGTCGGGCTGCAGGGTGGGGAGGGGCGTCGTCTCTGAGGCTCTGGAGGCGGGACCGAGCTACAGCGAGAGGAGCATGTGATCACTTTTATTTTACAGTTTAATGTTTACTAACAAACACAACGTGTGTTACGTACTATAGACAGAGGAACTGATGATCCAATTGTTTTCATCTAAGAAGAAGAGAAGGCGAGTTATTCATGTGTTCATAATCGTGTGTGTGTGTGTGTGTGTGTCGAACCTCCATTGCCAGCCCCTCCTTCCTCATCCTCGCCGCCTCGTGTCGCCACAGCTTCAGACACACGGCGGCACTGATGAAGTACAGCACCATGGTGATGAAGAGGAAGACGATGGCCGCCGTCTGACCCGCCTCCGTGCGGCAGAACGCGCCGTTCACGCCGTTGTTGAACACCGGCATGTTGCACATCCCCCCCCGCGTGGTGTCCCGCACGTAGACCACGCCCGCGGCGATGAAGAGCACGGCCAGGACCAGGTTTATGGTGCACTCTGTGAGCGGCCACCAGGACGAGTCCAGGAGGATGGTCCTGTAGTACATGGACATGCCGAGGACGACCAGAATGACGGTCACGATCCACGCCACGCCGGCCACCACCAGGACGAACGGAGTCTTGGGGCCCGTGTACTGGTAACCGCCCCCGACTCCACCGATGCCTCCGCCGAGTCCACCGAACAGCTGCGGCCCGGAGTATCCGTACATGTTGAACCACTCGTTGTCTTTGTGAACGTAAGCGCAGACGCAGGCGAACACGGCGGCGCCGAGGAGCAGCTGCACGCAGCCCAGGATCCTCAGCAGCCCGGGCCACGACTTCATGTAGGCGTAGCGCTGGTGGTATTCCTCCACGCGCTCCTGGTACGTCTGCGACGAGACGTTGCTGTTGACGGCGGACGCAGACGTGAGCGCCTCGGCGCCGAGCATCAGCCCGTCCTGCTCTTTGCTGGTGACGTAGCTGGCTCCGGAGTTACCGTTGCGGCCCCAGTTGGAGCCGGGGAGTGAGGGAGAGGGAGGCGCGGAGTGTGGCGGGGAGCAGGGGACACCCGGCGTGGTACGGCTTTTGCCACTCTTCTTGGACGACGGTGCGGGAGAGTGAGGAGGGGACGGATCTGACGGAGGTGGGGGGGACCAGCGCTTGCTGCCACGGTTACCGCTGTTGCCACGGAAGAAGTTCTTGACGGAGTCGGGGATGAAGCGACGGACCGGCTTGATGTCCATGGCGTCACAGTCGCCCTCTGCTGGCTCGTCGTCGCTAGGTGGGTAGAAGGACTCAGGTCCGATGGCTGCCTGGTCGGGGAGAGGCGGCGGAGGAAGGGGGTCCAAGCTGACGGCCTGTGCCGGTCCACGCAGCGGCGGCGGAGGCAGCGGGAAGTCCCTGTCCGGCCATGCATAGTCGTTAGGGACCTGGTCATAAAGAGGGACCTCGCGGACCCGGTCAAACCTGGAGACAGAACCAACTCCACCTGAAGACATCAGGACCTGGACTCTGATCACTGCGGAGAGAAAACATAAACACAATATTATAACATCCATTATAACACATGGATCCACAGGAGGGTTCAGGGTGGAAAATCTGGGTGAAATAATTAGCTGTGGCAGAAATTAAATGTAAAATAATGACACAAATTAAAGGTGCTTATTACCACATGGCTACACAAGTAAAACAAAAGATGACTTGTATTTTATTTAGAAAGAATAACTATTAAAACATTATTATTATTCATTTAAAATCCCCAAACCTGTTTGGACAGAAAGTAGTTGCACACAAATCGGGTTTCTACAGAAGCCCGTGAAAGACAAACTAATCATCTGTTTAAACTAAAGGTGACAACATGAAAACATGAAGCGTCACCAAAGACATCTCAATAAATGTCGCACACTGAGCTTTTGAATGTAATGTTATTAATTAAAACGGGAGTTTTCACTTTATTTTAGCACTTTAAAATGTTTGTTTTTCAATCAGTCACATGACCTCGCAGGATGTAAACCCACCATTTGAAAATAAATCAAGATATACAGTATATATTCACAGTCAAAATAGGTTTAAAAACGGAATTTAAGGCCTTGAAAAGATTGCTTTTTAGAATTCATCAAATCAGTGTCTCAAAATAAAAATCTCATTTCATTTTTAAACTGATGAACGCTGGATTTTAAATCCACTTTATACAAATTAATATCATAAAATATAAAAGTAATTTCGCCTACATTATGTTCACAGTATTACCAATAGTCGTGAACACATTCAAAAAGTTAATTTCCAATCTTTTGAGATTCAACACAAAAGACAATTGACTGTAGATTTGATTGATTGACTTCACGTAGCCACCAGGTGTCATCCATCCATCACTCCCTGTACCACCTATGCTAAGCTAACTGCTAAACCGTAGCTACTCATAAACACCTCGTCCTAACAGCTGTGAACACGCTAGCATGAGCTGGCAGAAACGGGGAGCCGAGCATTTTGCCACTTCTACACTTAAACAAGCACAAAAAGTAAAAAATAAAATAAAAAAATGAATATTTTAGATATGAAACGTTCAAAAGTGACGGTTCAGTTTTATATCGACAAAACACAACAGGTGTGAACTGCTGACTCATTCATTCACCGTGTTCACTGTTCATATTCCTGCTATTAAACGAAAACACGACGTTTCATATTCAACAATTAAACACAAACTCACCTGTTGATGATTTTTCCGTCTGTTTAGGTTTTTTTCCCCCTCAGTGAAGCAGGTTCACACAAACCTGTCTGTCTGTCTGTCTGTCAGACTCACCTGACCGGTCTGACCGGCCCCATGGTGCCTTCACGGCCCCTGAAAGGCCTCATGGCACGTTCAGGACCCCTGACTCTATCCGCCGGTGGTGTGTTCACGGCCTCGCACCAGTTTCATGGTGCCTTCATGGCCCCTGACGCTATCCGCCGGTGGTGTGTTCACGGCTTCTCATCAGCTTCATGGTGTGTTCACGAACCCCGAATGCCTTTCATGGTGTGTTCATTGTCTCCGTGAGGTACGATGCAGCGTCAACGGCGTTTGACCGTCTTCGTGGTACGTTCATGGCCCCGGACATGCTTTCATGGTGGGTGCGTTCACAGCCTCTTCCAGGGCCCCTTGGTGCGTTCACGGCCCCGGACCGTCTTCGTGGTGCGTTCACAATCAATCTGACCTCTCCCCCTGGTGCGTTCAGTTTGTGAAGGGCCTCACGGTGCCTTCACGGCCTCCTCTGACATCCACATTCCCAGTCTTCATTTTCAAGGTTGAGTTAATTGATTTTATTTTGTGTTATGGAACTCATTTGGTGTCTTTATTTAAGATACACAATACAAAACATCGTACATGAAAGAAATAAACACCTATAAAAAGTACAATTTTAGCTTTTAAAACACACGCATCACATTTATACTTATCATATTAAACGTGCGAGAATAAAACACATTATTATTGTAGAGCATGTTGTAAATATGAACACAAACACAAATGAGGGAACAAAATCTCTTTATTTATATGTTCCAGTGAGACATACAGTATATATATACACACACACACACACACACATCTTTTTTATTACAAATTTTTCCAGTTAACCCAGTCTGTTTTGTATAGTTTTAGTAATTTATCTACATTAGTCATCATATTTAATGTTAAATATCTCCTCTAATCAGTCAACACGACTCACACTTTTGGCGAGTCTTTATCTTTCCAGACAAATATTGACCTCGGACACAAACATCAGCTTCAAACAAACACATTTGTCCACAGACTGCACCGATTGTATCTCACGTTTGGTTTGCACTCCATTAACTTTTAAGTCAATGTGCACAAGAGTGGACTAACTACTGATAAAAACAAATAGAAAGTTCAAGTTTCAACATTTTAGCTTGATTTTTAAACATCACTGTTCCCAAAAAATATTCTTAAAATTGTCTCCCATGCTCTGTGACTTTATGTCACTTCATAATAAATAAACATTACTAATCGAGTAAACACATCTGGTATTAAATAACCTTTTTCTTACAGTTTAGCAGCCTGTGCTGATGTGTCATTCTACCAAACTTGTCCTGAGGCTTCGCAAATGTGAATTATTTTCTTGATTTTTTTTATCATTTATGTCATTGTTTGTTCCCTAAAATGTCAGAAAATGTTCCCAAACTATGACGTTCTCAACTGTCCGCAAACCAGTCCGGTGCCTTTGTGACACAAGATTAAATTCACATTTAAGAAAAATCATTTTTAAAATACCACACACACACACACACACACTCAAAATGATTAATAAATGATCAAATCAGCTGGCGATTGATTTAGTGATTGATTAATATTCAAATAAATGAATGAATCGTTGTAGCCTGAGAGAAAATGCAGCAGGAAAATTTAATCCAGGCTCCAGATTTGGAAACTCAAAATTCTATTTCTCTCTTTCCAGTATCCATCCATCCATCCATCTTCTACCACTTTATTCCCTGTGTTCTAAGGAAAAAAGCTTTATTTCTGAAATTATTCGATAGTATAATCGAATAATATCGCTCCACCACTCATGTTACTATATATCGCCCAGCACCAGGTACCAGGTACTGTCGAGTCGTGCTAGAACTAGTGTACAGTGGAAAAAAGAAGCGCCATTAGTGTTGCAGTGTCACACTGACCTTTGACCTCTGACACTCAGGCAGGTCATAGTAGATTCTACTGACGTGAGTGTGCTTTCTGTACAACAGTAAATCCTCAGGTGTTATCGCGTCAGTCGGGCTGCTCCACACCGTCAGAGTGTATCTGTCAACACACACACACACACACGCAAACGTGCCGTTAACGCGTATAAATCTAGGAAATAAACACTCATTCAACTGCTTCTCCTACTAAACGGTGTAGTTTCTTACAACTGGCGTAAAAAATACACGTCGAGGTTTATTTATTGACAAGCCCTCCCCTGCGAGACAGAAGAGTTATCGATCGATATGGAGAAAATATGAGAAAATAGGAGTTTGGATGAGGTGGATTTAGAGCCCATTAGAAAAAAGTTATTCTGTTTCATTGCTGTTTAACTGTAAGGGAAGTTTGAGGTGAACCATAATCAATGATAAAAACCTTGTTTGCTGTACACAAGTGGAAGTGGGGAAACCACAGGAGCATTTTTTTTGACAGAGCAGTAAAATCTGAGTCAGGAGAAGAAGAAGTAGAAGTGGAACCCGTGATTTGTGTAGGTTACACTTGTCTCATGACTTCTGCATAGACAGAGACAGATACGGTCTGTTCATTGTCATCGATTACAAAGACCTCCACTAACCACTACACCAACCGTGTGGGCCCCAATTCTAAAGACCTGATGGTCCAAAATGGCAGCCTGAATAAAGATGACCCGCCTCCTGATTATAAAGGCTTGTGAAGTCACGAAAAACAACAATTTGTACAGGTGATTGTACAGTTTAGTTTAGTTGTTTTGGTTTTTTTTTTTAAGTGCAACAATTTTACCTTCAATTTGTGGTCAATAAAAATGTCACACACTGAACCCTAGCATTCATAGTGAGGACGTTCAATGACATAATGCATTCCCTAGCCCCTAACCCTAACCTTAACCATCATAACTAGGTGCCTAACCCTAACCTAAACTTTATTCTAACCCTAACCCTAAAACCAGGTCTTAACCCTGAAAAATACATATTTAGGGGTGTCAGAATGTGAGGACCAGCCAAAATGTCCTCACTTTCCCAAATGTCCTCACTTCCTTAGGTATAAGTTTTAGTCCTCACAAACATACCATACAAAAACATGCACACGCACACACACACACACACACACACACACCTGTCACAGCCTCCTCCACTTTTCTCTCCCTCCCCTGCGAGACAGAAGACTTATCGATCGATATGGAGAAAATGAGGTGTTTGGATGAGGTGGATTTAGTTATTCTGTTTCATTGCTGTTTAACTGTAAGGGAAGTTTGAGGTGAACCAGGATTTTATTTCAATCAGACAATTGATGAGGGAGGGAAGGAGGTGGCGGAGTGGATTGGGTTTGGTGGACAAGTAGAGCAAGGGGCCCCAGGACAGAGCCCTGGGGGCACACCTGTGGTGACGGAGGACTGGAATTGGTTGCGAATGATTTGGAACTGAACAAACAGAGTGCGATCTTATTTTACCTGTCCGACTGCTGCAGCAGCCAGGTGAGCTGAGAGAAGGACTGACTGAGCCGAGCCGCCTGCACTGGGAACGTGACAGGATGTTTGAGGTCTCTACAAATCTCCTCCATCGCACGCACCATGTCCCACGAGTAGCCTGAGCCACAACACAAACAAACAGTGAAAACACTGCCTTCACAGGTTTTACAACGTCACTGCACACACGGAAACAAAATGGTGGACTGGAATGTCATGATTCAATACAGTTTCTTCTATTTTTTGTAATTTTTAACATTTTTTAAACACTTTTTTATTCGTCTGAGTTCTAAAATGATCTGTTGTCCATGTATAGGGTCATGACTTCATTCTACACCTTTATATTGTTCTTCTCTATTTTGTTATATTTCCACTCTTGTATATTTTCATTTTGCTACGCTATCAAATATTTTATTTAGATTATACATATTTTATACAGTATTTCTGTTTTACTATACTTATATATTTTAGGTTTATACTGTTTTGACAATTACTTTTGCTGCTTTTTACACCAAAAATAAAAAAGTAGTGCTGGAGCTAAAAAAGATGCGACACAAGGGTTGCAAAGGGGTGGATAATTTCTGGTAAATTTCCAGAAACTTTCCATCAGAATTAAGCTTCCATTACAGCACATAGAAGAAGAAGATTAAAGCTTATATCAGTGTACAGCTTGTAGTTAAACAGCGAGTGTCTTCACCTTGGTTTTCTGTCCCCTCTGTCCACTCCGCGGTCCAGCCGAGGGACAGCACAGTCTCCGAGGGCAGAGTTGAGACGGCATAGAGAAAAGCCTGAGGATACAGAGGAGCAGCGGTTCCTCCTGGACCGGAGAGGACGTCCGCATTGACCCACACAGGAAACTTCAGCTTGGGCAGAACTTCCTCCAGCAGACGCACAGACGGAGACACCGCGTCCAGGCTGAGAGGACAGTGACGTCCACAGTGTTAACATCACAGCCTCAGCCCTGGCGTCGTCACTCAAGCGGGAATCAAATCCACGTCTCACCTCTTAAAGTCGAGTTTTATTCCCTTGTGATGCGACTTCACCGCTTCCAGCCACTGCTCCAGTGTGATGTCACTGTCTGTATCAGGAGGGTGAGCCATGACCGGCTCTCTGGGGTCGTGACCTCTCATGATTACGTCGGCTTCGAGCATGTGAGTGGGACCTGAGGCCGGAGTCACGGGAGATTTGTTAAACTGGCGTCACCAAAATACATTTTACTTGTGATAAATTAGGTCTTATAAAAATGACATGTAAAAATAGTCAGAAATGTCATGATGTAGACGAACAGACACATACTGAGAATAAATGTTCACTTACTGGAGTATTCCACTAGGGGGCAAACCCATTTATTCAGACGTTTACTGTACAATTACAGTTTTTGGAAAAATAAAGGAAACACAGCATGTGATGGAGATCTACTTGTGATTACTTTTGAGCTCACGGCTCAAGTGATGAAGAATCAACAACTGGGACTGCAACTAACAATTATTTTTCATAATCGATTAATCTGTCGATTGTTTTTCTGTGTCATTTTTTGTACATTTTATCCTGAAAATACCTTTTTAAGGCACTTTTTGACCGTTCAATGTATACAGTATATTTACAGTACACTTGATGCTCTTGAATATAGAATTTTTTTTTTTTTGTCTATTCTCACATCTATAATCTGGATTTCAGAGGTAGCATAATATACTAAATAATCAATGATGATCTTAAAATGAAAGCCTTATTTGCTGTACACAGGTGGAAGTGGGGAAACCACAGGAGCATTTGTTTTGACAGAGCAGTAAAATCTGAGTCAGGAGAAGTAGTAGAACCCGTGATTTGTGTGGGTTACACTTGTCTCATGACTTCTGCATAGACAGAGACAGATACGGTCTGTTCATTGTCATTGATTACAAAGACCTCCACTAACCACTACACCAACCGTGTGGGCCCCAATTCTAAAGACCTGATGGTCCAGAATGGCAGCCGGAATAAAGCTGACCTGCCTCCTGATTATAAAGGCTTGTGAAGTCACGAAAAACAACAATTTGTACAGGTGATTGTACAGTTTAGTTTAGTTGTTTTGTTTGTTTTTTTTAAGTGCAACAATTTTACCTTCAATGTGTGGTCAATAAAAATGTCACACACTGAACCCTGAGGACATTCAATGACATAATGCATTCCCTAGCCCCTAACCCTAACCTTAACCATCATAACAAGGTGCCTAACCCTAACCTAAACCTTATTCTAATTAGAGATGTTCCGATACCATTTTTTCCCTCCCGATACCGATTCTGATACTCGTACTGTCGGTATCGGCCGATACCGAGTACCGATACCGATACCAGTGTGTTAAAAAAAAAATATCATACTGTGCCTGCGTGTGATACTGTGATATGATTATCATTGTGGTAAGGCCTTGCTCAGGTTAAACCCTTTGTAAAACATGAATGAATAAAAAACAAATTAAAGTGCAGCCATTATGTACTAAAATAAAAAGGCATTTAAATCTTTAAATAGTGCAGTATCGTGGTATCGGGTCGGTGCCTGGACTCCAGTACTCGCTGATACCGATACCAGCATTTTCGGCAGTATCGGAGGCTTTTCCGATACTGGTATCGGAATCGGAACAACTCTAATCCTAACCCTAAAACCAGGTCTTAACCCTGAAAAATACATATTTAGTGGGGTCAGAATGTGAGGACCAGCCAAAATGTCCTCACTTCCTTAGGTATAAGTTTTATTCCTCACAAACACACGCACGCGCACACACACGCACGCACGCGCACACACGCGCACACACACCTGTCACAGCCTCCTCCACTTTTGTCCTGCTGTTCACTCCATGAGACCACGTCACCTCAGCGCCGTCCCTCTGCTTTATCTCCCTCCGATTTAGGAAATAGTCCAGCGTCTGCTCCGACATCGTCCCTAAAAAACAACAACTAAATGATATGACAGATAAACGAACACAAACTCGTGACTGCAGCAGCGTCTGAGTCTGCGGCTGAAGTGAAACTCATCCTCCAGCGCCACCGACTCTCGTTTGTACTTTAAATGAAAGATGGGATTAAAACCCAGCAGGGCGGATCACCAGAAGTGACGTAGGAAGTCCGCGATGTAAACATTGGATTGCGGAAGTGAAACTAGCACCGGAAGCACTTTTCTTTCGAAATAAAAGTCCACGTCGTCTGTTGTGTACCGTTGAAGTGTGATATTCAACAGGGTTTCTGGACAAACATGTAATATAAAAGTACTTTAAAGTGATACTTGAGTAAAAGTACAAGTATGTTACCAGAAAATGACTTTAAGACACTTAAAAATATATATGTACATATATATTACTGAAGTAAAAGTCTTAACGTTTATGACATTTACTGTACTTACCTGGCAGGGGAGATACCATGATCAAGAAGGTGGTTCACCCAGGGCGAGGCTCAGCCATTGCACTCCGGTTGTGCCGACCCCTGCGAATTCCCCAAATGTGGGAATCTCGACTGCATAATTTCTGGTAGGGGGGACTGCGTTCGCGCTCTCACCAGAATTGGGCAGCCCGTGGCCAAGTGGAAAGGGAACTTGACTTGTAACCAGAAGGTCACCAGTTCAAATCCCCACCAGGCCAAAAAGGGCTGGGGTACCCCTGAGCAAGGTACCCAATGCTCCCCGGGCGCCACTCAGTGTGGCAGCCCACTGCTCCTAATTCTAGGATGGGTCAAAATGCAGAGGAATACTTAAGTTGTGATTGATACTTAAGTATCAAATTGGTGAAAACTGTAGTGTAAAGCTGTTCATCAAGACTAGAAAAGCTCTATATAAATAAAGACCATAATACCAACTCTTCTTCTCCTAGTTTTATTTGTTAGAGAGTAAGACGAAATGTAGTGGAGTAAAAGTAACCCTAAATATTAAATATAAATAAAGTAAAATACATATACTGAACACAGTACAGTAACAAAGTATTTGTATTTAAAGTATTTAAATACATTTTCTCTTTCTTACTTCTATTTTTTATAGTATTGCTATTTTTGTATTTTTAAACTTTATATTTATACAAGGTTACAAGAACCCTCTTGAAACTGGAAGGATTATTATTATTATTACTATTATTATTATTATTATTATATTTAGACACTTTTAAAGCCATTCTACACATATACAAACATATTGTGGGTGATAAAGGGTTAAAGTTAAGGTTATTACATTACATTACATTACATGTCATTTAGCAGACGCTTTTATCCAAAGCGACTTACAAAAGTGCATTTAAACATTTGGGTACAAACCCAACATTTGGGTTATCTGCCAGTAAACTCAATAAAAAGTGTTGGTTCAGTTGCTTCCTGTTTCGTATTCTCTGACCACAGAATTCATGGTTCCATTAATCACAGCAAGTCAAAACAGCCCCACACATATTTGACTGTTGGTATGATGTTCTTTCTGAAATGTGGTGTTACTTTTACGCCCGATGTAATGGTACAAACACCTTTAGAGACAAGCTTTAATGTTCTTTTTGCCCAACAGTGGTTTTGGTCTTGGGCCCAGTCTCTTTCTTATAGTGGAGTCATGAACACTGAGTGAGGCCTGCAGTTCTTTAGATGTTGTTCTGGGTTCTTTTGTAACCTCTTAGATGAGTCGTCACTGGCTGTTTTCTCCATTTTCACCATGGTTCACTGGAGTCCCAAAGCTTTAGAAAGGTCTTTGTAATCACTTTGTTTCTCATTTGTTCCTGAATTGCTTTGGATGGCGGCATGATGTCTTCCTTTTTTGGGATCTTTTGGCCGACTTCACTTTGTCTGACAGGTTCGTCAAATCAAGTCGTCTCTTGATTCAAAAGGTCTGGCAGTAATCAGGCCTGGGTGTGGCAATTAAAATATGACCAACCACAGTGACCTGATGATGGGGGGCAATTACTTTTTCACATGGGGCCATGTAGGTTTGGATAGTTTTTCCCCATAATAAATAAAATCATCACTTGACAACTGCATTGTCTTTGTCTAATGTTTAAATTTGTTTGATGATCTGAAACATGTAAGTGTGACAAACATGCTAAAAACACTTTTGTACACAACTGTAGCGTTAGGGTTACTTTTCCTCTAACTCTCTTTTATTACTCGTTACTACAAAATAAAATCAGAAGAAGAAGAGCTGGTATTATGGTCTGTTTTTATATAGAGCTTTTCTAGTCGTGATGAGCTGCTTTACACTACAGTTTTCACACATTCACATGCTGCAACATGACGTTAAGTGTCTTTGCTCAAGGACCCACATATAGACGAGCAGAGCCAGGAATTTAACCCACAACCTTCCAGTTTGAAAGACAACTTGCCCAATCACTGAGTCACCATGGCCGATACAAGTAAAAGTAAATAAGTAAAGTAAATGTCTTTTTACTCAAAAGTGAATTTAACTTCTACCAAAGCCATTTTCTGGCAACATACTTGTACTTTTACTCACACAAGTATCAATTTAAGGTACTTTTATACGAGACTGCATCGTTCTATCAATCATCTAAATGTTTTAAATCATATTTTTTAATGTTTTGATGTTTGCTGTTTATTCACTCACTTCTGGCTTTAAATGTAACTAAACCTCCTTCTGAGGCAAACTCCTGAGGGAGGGAGAGTGGGGGGAGGAAGGTGTGGCCTGGTAGTGAGTTAAGAGGTGGAGAGAGAAAGAGACGGCTTAAGCTCCGCCCACCACATAAGCGGATAGATTTCATGTCCATTCTTACGAAAGCGCATTGCATTCATTTGAAAACATTTGTTGTAGTAATAGTCCTGTCCTTAAGTCACATAGATGGTATTACCATTATTTTGTCGACTTTTTCAGAAAAAAATTACTCAGAAAAACAGAAAACATTTTAAAAATGTTTGATTTTAGGTCTGATTTGAACAGATAATCTAGCCAAATTATCCCATAGTAGTGTGAGGGATTAACAGACGTTGTTTTAACGTCACCAGAGTCTTCCTGATTCATAAGCAATCATAAGCAATAAACATGCAATATTTTTACAACTTTTGTGTGTGTGCGTTTCTCAGCACAAAACATCGCACACACATTATTAGACACAAGACATTATCCCAAAAACGAGGCGGTTTATGAGCTTTTAAAGCCACTCAAATCTGGAAACACACATTATTTAGACTTAGACTTAGACTTCCTTTTATTGTCATTGCACAGAAAACACAGCAGTGAAACTGGCAACAACATTTTGTTGCTTGGAAACCGGAAAAAAACACCAACACAGCATTGAATTGTGAGGTAGTTACTGTAAACTATGATTCAAGAAAAATAGAAGAAGAAGAAGAAGAAGAAGAAGAAGAAGAGAGGTGCCAAAGCCATCATCAAGATGGTGAAGGACAATCCTGGAGAGGTAACACACACACATACACACGGCGGACATTCCCAAACCTTAAGATAAACCTTGACCATAACCAGTTTAGGACTGGAACTAACGATTATTTTCATGATCAATGAATCTGTCAATTATTTCTCGATTCATTGTTTTGTTGTTTGGTCCAGAAAATGGCAGAAATTGTTGAAAAATGTTGATTCAAAACTTGACCAGTTAATCACCACATGGTCTGTAAAAAGTTGTGGTTCATCTGGATGGTGAATGAGTGAATGATTGTATAGGGATGTTCTGATGGATGAACATGATCTAATCATAACCATTAATTTCCTGACATTTTTGACCCTAACACCATAAGTGTGACAAATTTGATTTGAAAGTGATTATTTGTTCACATGATTAGACACAAGACATTATCCCGAAGCCTTTATCTTAAAAAAACGAGGCGGTTTATGAGCTTTTAAAGCCACTCCATACATCTTGAAACATGCATTATTTAGACTTAGACTTCCTTTTATTGTCATTGCACAGAAAACACAGCAGTGAAACTGGCAACAAAATTTTGTTGCTTGGCAACCGGAAAAAAACACCAACACAGCATTGAATTGTGAGGTAGTTACTTTAAACTATGATTCAAAAAACAAAAAAGGTGTATATCTATATAAATATATATATAAAGGTAGTGCAAATATAAAATATAGACTTAAAAACAGGAAAGAAAAACTGGAAGCAAACAATATATGACAATATATGAAAAAATAACAGTCAAAATATTGCACAGATAGTGTCGGGGGGTTGTTATTCAACAGATTAAGCTTGATTTAACTTGGTCCAATTTGAATTCTGTGTGCGAAAAGAACTCAAACCTGTCTTCTTCAGACCAGGTGATGTCACCGCGACATTCCTGGGGAGGAGTTTCTGCTGGATTTGCATACGCTTATGTGTGTGTGTGTGTGCGTGTGTGTGTGTGTGTGTTTTATAAAAGGTCAGAGCAGTCAGGATGCAGATGCAGCAGCAGCAGCAGCCTCTTCACTCTCACACCGTCAACTTGAGTCAGGATCCATTACGCAGGTGAGAGACTTTCACACCTTTCTCTCATTTCTTTTCATTTTTAGAAGCCAAAAAACCAAACAACATTGGACACACCCGGTGGCAGAATGATCACATTACACGCTCACGTTACAGGTGTGGTGCGACAAAGTCAAAGAGATGAGCTCTAAAATATCCCCCGGGTCCGATTCAGTTTAAAAAACAGCACAAATAATAATATTCAAGGCAAATAAAAACGTTGTTTTCAGAGAGACAAGAAGGGACATCATTTACGTGTGCAAGGACAACTTTAAAAAGTATGTGCGTTTCAATCTCGGGGGTTCAATGATGGAACAGAAAACAGAAATCACTTTAAAAGAATATACAAAATACAAATGTTAAATAAATATAAGGATGAAAAACAGCAGTTATATATATGTATATATATATATATATATATATATATATATATATATATATATATACGTGACATGTACAGCTGCTTTTCTACAAATTATTATTATATCTTGCTGCAAAAACTGATTTTCAATCACGTAAAAATCACGTTTCTGGGGTTTTGCTCTCAGGGGTGTTTTTTTTTTTTTGCCTATAAAAGAAGAACAATAATCTTGACAAATGTGGAAATATTGGTGAGAAAATAAAATGTTTGAATGTTTTTTTCTCATTTAAAAAGCAGAAAAGATCATAAGATAGTTTACTCTGGAACCAGGGAACCATTAACATGGTTGGGTGAGGCTAAACACTGTGATAAACAGCTGCTTCTGCACGGATGAGATAAGAAGGTTAGAGTTAAGGTAAGGAAAAAATACTAGACATTTACTATAAGATAAATACTTTTTATGCTTTAATTATCCGGTAACAAGCTCATTGAATGAAAGGATTGCAAGGATTGCAAATTGTGAGGAACAAATCCTCAAAAGTCGGCTTAATCAAGACATTTTTAAACTTTTCTGACCAGTTTTTTCTAGTTTTAAGGAACATTATAATCTGACAGTGGCTAGTTTTAATTATTCTAGCCAAGATACATTTGCTTTCATTCTTGAATATTTGGCTTATATTATCCTTGTTTATTTATCTATTCATTCACATGATTGTCATCCACTGTATATATATACATATATATATAAGTATGGCACTGTTGTGTTACCTGTAATACCTGTAAAGGTGTAAGCAGTAACATGCAGTACTACAGTATTACAGTTGCCGAAAAGTGATTTGTGACTGAAGAGTTCATTTTGCTTCAAAAACACTTGTTGAGAATGTTGTGTTTTTAAAACTTTAAACCACTCAGTGCTACAAGTACAAGAATGGTTTAAGGGCGTGGTCCCATGGACTCAAATCACTTTGTGCATATATCTCACGCTTCACTATGATCAGACTGTAGAAATGTTAATAAAAAGTGTGATTTTATTTCGTTTTCGGTCTCTTGTTGTTGACAAGCTACTTTATGAATTGCTGCCTTCACTTTAATAAGGTGAAATGGCTTCAGCTGTTTCTAGTCTGTGAGGAATGTCTTTGTCCTAAACGTTTGCACATGATACCTCTTGACAGTCAAAGCACAAGATAAACCGACACTGTGAAAAAAAGAACAGTTGGATTAACTTTAAAAAAAAAGAAAGAAGAATTCTTCACTTCCAACTCTCTACAGCTCAATGGCATTGTGTCCAAATTAAAACTATCTTGTGCTGTTTTTAGGCAGACCATAGTTTGATGTGCATCAGACTTCGGTCACACCTCCTCAAGCGAACTGGACTTTCCAAGCAAACAAACGAGGGCTCAGTTACGAAGGAGCTGGTGTGAAAGCACTCGCATTTGATCTGGAGTCATTTCTTAATCGAACCCTAGTTTGTTTGCCCGGAAAGTCCGGTTGGTTTGGGGAGATGTGAACCATGTTTTGCTCTCATGTGTTGGAAACACAAGTTTCCCTGCATTAACCACCAGTTGAGCGACTTTTCTTGTTGTTTGTCTCGTCTTCGCCTCGGGCGACGAGGGGAATGCGTTATTCAAAAGGTTTGATTCGTTTCACTGAAGTGCGAAGGGCTGAATGTTGAAACACCCAACTGAACCGAGTCCTCAGTAGTACTGAGTCTAGCGGACTATAAGTTGTGAAAATGACCTTAGGTAATGTTCCAAACCTTTGTGTGTTAGTCTCAGGACACTTTCACACCCGGGCTGTTTGGTCTGCTTTACAATGACCAGAGTTTGTTTCCTCAGACAGTCCACTTCCTCTGTGCAGGTGTGAAAAGTCATCCAAACTCTGGTGCAAACTCTGGTCCGCCTGAAAACGTGGGTCTCTGTTCACTTGCAAGGGAACCCTGGTGCAGTTCACTTACATTGGGAAGTGCAAACGACTATGCAACAAACTAAAGAGAGGAAGTGAGGATATATTTGTTTATTTTACGTAAACAAGTCGGCTGAAGGGGACGGATATCCTGTTTTGGTCCTGGCCAATCGATGAGCTGGTTTTTCTTCTTCATCCTCTGAAGTAAAATAGACAAGAGTGACACTGGTTTGGTGTAAATAAAACAGACGTAATTATTTGAGGTGGGTTAAGTTTAGGGGCCCATAAAGCCTTGGTTCCGGCCCTGTACAGCAGTAATAGGCGTCGTAATTAAAACAACTATTTCTCCCAACGCTTTTGTTTTACAGTAGGATGAAGTTGATCATTGACGCTGACACTGGCGTGGACGACGCTCAGGCCATCATGGTGGCCCTGTCCTCCCCTGACGTGGAGGTTCTGGCCATCACCTGTTGCCATGGCAACACACCCCTGGAGAACGTCCTGAAGAACACGCTGCGTGTGCTCAAAGTCTGCAACAGGCTGGACGTGAGTTTAATTAAAAAGAAAAATAACAAAAACTGACCGTATCTTCAGAGACACAAATGCAGCATGACCTGTCGCTCCCTGCCAGATCCCAGTGTATAAGGGCTGCTCAGGCCCCCTGCTGGCCGAGAAGAAAAACGCAGGAGATTACCACGGGAAAGACGGACTGGGTGACGTTCCAGATCCAGATGCTCCAAGTCTGGACCTGCTGCAGAAGAGGAGAGGCGCCAAAGCCATTATCAAGATTGTGAAGGACAATCCTGGAGAGGTAACACACACACACACAATTTATAATTTCTGAATGGATTAGCCAAAATAATACAATAATAATACATTTTCAATAGAGGATTATCTTGGATTATCTTTGGAGATTTTTCCTGGACACCTGCCATCTATGATTCTGCACATTCCCAAACCCCTTAACCTTAACCATCACAACTAAATGCCTTTAACTTAACCCTAACCTATATTAAGATAAACCTTGACCATAACCAGTTTAGGACTGCAACTAACGATTATTTTCATTTCTGGATTCATTGTTTTGTTGTTTGGTCCAGAAAATGGCAGAAAATATTGAAAAATGTTGATCCAAAACTTGACCAGTTAAGCACCACATGGTCTGTAAATGGTGAATGAGTGAATGACTGTATGGGGATGTTTTGTATCTGGTGGATGAACATGATCTAATCATAACCATTCATTTCCCATGGCGGACATTTTTGACCCTAATACCGTAAGTGTGACAAATTTGAATTGAAATTGATTATTTGTTCACACGATTAGTGTGGATGATATCGAGAGGTCTTTTAAAAACACGACAATCACACGCTGCTTCTGTCAACAGGTGACTCTCGTTGCCTTGGCGCCGCTCACTAACCTGGCTGTGGCAGTACAACTGGACCCTACCTTTCCTAAGAAACTGAAGGCGCTCTACATCATGGGAGGAAACGTGGACTGTAGGTCATCATTCGATAACTTGGAAATGTACCTTTAAAAGTGCTGCACTTTTATGACTGTTTGTGTGTGTGTGTGTGTGCAGCCAGAGGAAACACTACATCGTGTGGAGAATTTAACTTTGTGACCGATCCGGAGGCGGCCTACATCGTGTTGGACCGCTACAAGTGTCCCACCTACATCGCCTCCTGGGAGTTCACCTGCAGGAATAGTCTGCCATGGGTGAGGCTGAAACCACACCCCCCTCCACGGAGTCTCAGTCATAAATCACGTACAGTAAAGATAAAGTGGGTGGAGTCCAGTTGTTTCCGTGTTGAGGGTCAGAGCAACCTCACCAACCCCAATAGATGGCTGCCACCCCTACCTTTTACTATTATGGAGTGTTCCAGTTGTAGTCAGAACTACTTTCCGTGTTGAGGGGGCATTCCTGTTGAAAGTCGGCTTTTTAGCTTGGAGCAACCTTAGCAACCCCAACATGGCTGCTTCTGCTACTTTTACTGTTATGATTTCTAACTTGAAAACTTTGAGCAACCTCACCAGTTCCTATGTGGGATTACAAGATTCCACTATTTCTACTATTAAGGTGCGTTCCAGTTGTAGTCAGAATTTCCATGTTTGGGGAATTCCTTTAGAAGAAGTGGGATTTCAAACTCGGAAAGTTGGAGCAACCTTACCAACCCCAAAATGGGATTCCAAGATTGCTGCCACCGCTACTTTTGCTATTAAAGCGTGTTCCAGTTGTCGTCGCAAGTCGGAATTTCCTTGTTAAAGGGGCGTTCCTGTTAAGAGACTCGAATTTCTAACTCGGAAACTTGGAGGGACCTCTCCAACACGAATATGGGATTCCAAGATGGCTGCCACCGCTACGCTTACTATTATGTTGCGTTCCAGTTGTAGTCAGAAGTCGGAATTTCTGTGTTGAGTGGGCGTTCCTGTTGAAAAAGTCAGATTTCCACCTCTACCTTAGTTCTTTATGTTTGAACATGAGTATGTATAGCGTAAAAAACACCCACATGAAGCTTTTAAACGTGGAAACAGATGGATAAATGTAATTTTCTGATGATTTCTTCTACTTTGTGTTCACTCATCCCTCTGTTTTTCTCTCCTTCAGTCTTTTTGTGACGAGTGGTTGGCTGCCAAAACGGAGAAGGCTGTCTTCATGAAGAAGATCTCTGCCCTCTCCATGTCGGTGAGAGATCTGAAAAACAGCTGCGCTTCAACTTCTGCCTTTAATTTCAGGGTTACATAACAACAGCCGGCGTCAGCGAGCGTGTTTGCACAAGTACAGAACTATGTGTTCTCGTAAAAGTGCAGGAAAACTAGCGAGCATTTTACAGACGCTATGAATCCGAATTTTTCTTGTAAAGTTTTGTATCCGTCGGACACTGAACTGAACTGAAATTATTTGAAGTAGATTTTGGAACTTAAAGTAGATTTACGAACTTTAAGTAGATTTTGGAGAATTTGGAACTATAAGTAGGATTTTTAAGTCTTTTTAACTAATCTTCATTTGGACATTGTTGGCTTTGATTCTTGTGTCGGACGACCCAATCAGTGACCGTCAGTCTGTCAACGTCACATTTTAGATTCGACTCAGCTCGCTTGTGTTACAGAGATAGTTTTTTATCAGGTGAGATGACCAATGATGGAATCTCTGGACAACTCAGACAACGCCCGACAACGCCCGAGATCTGAACAGTTTTATTTCCTGTTTTTAAGTCTACATTTTAGCCATTTGCACTACTTTTATAGATATTTATATACACATACACTTATTTATTTCTTCTTGAGTCATAGTTTACAGTAACTACCTCAAAATTCAATGCTGTGTTGTTTCCGGTTGCCAAACAACGAAAATTTCGTCGCCAGTTTCACTGCTGTGTCTTCTGTGCAATGACAATAAAAGGAAGTCTAAGTCTCAGTAAGACACATCGCAGGCCTGAGATAGATATCGTGAGTAAGCCTTGGGATCAGGTCCAGATGCCTCTGGCACCTTAGCATCTAGTGAGGGAACCTTGAAAGGCGCCTAGTTTGTGTCTCATCGTAAAAGAATAATATGAGATGAATTAAATTTAAAGTTGGCTGAAGATTAACATTTTCTCTCACAGCTTGGAAGCTTTGCCAGAGCAGGTACTAAAAAATAATCCCCAGGTGTCGAATAGTTGTAGAACTGCATGATAGAAAAACACCATTAGCTTAGCTGCTGTTGTCTCCACACACAGAAGAGTGATTCCCACTTGCCTCATGGCGACACCCAGTGGTACAAATATGGTAAAGCAACAACTTGACGCATAAACACTGACATGGCTCCTAAAAATATTGGGTGGAAAAAATTAAACAGCTTTTACAGCAAGAAACAAAATTATATAAAGAAAATCAGCGATTTTATACCACAGCACACAGGAGCTGTTGATCCACTGCTGCCTCTTTTACTAAGTTCAAATGTCTGATCTTGTGACTTTGGTGTTTGAAATCCTTTGACCTCAGTGACACAATGTGACCTCATAAGGCAGCAGCAGCTCCTGTGCTCCCTTCTCTATGGACTTTGGTGTGGCAGAGTGAACGGTTTACAAACTTCCGTCTCACAGTGACGTTAAATGACGAACTACATTTTTAAGACACTGTAGACTTCAGTGGGTGTAGTTTTTAACCTCCTTTAAAGCTTATCGTGAGTTCAGTGCCATATGACCTTCAGTCACAGCATGATTTAAACGGTCTATTGCTGATATTTTGTCTCTGCAGAAAGCTCGGTCAGCCGACTACGAAAAGGAAGTGACCGAAGGAAAAGGGTTTAATACGTGCGACACCTACGCCATGGCTGCAGCCATCGACGACTCCATCATAACAGAGAGAGAAAAGGTGAGTGGTTGTTTTTGTTTGTGCAAAAGTCATTTTCCTGCAGCTGCTTACGTTCCTCTCTCTCTCTCTCTAGGTGGCAGTGACGGTGGAGTTGCAGGGAACCTTCACCCGAGGCATGATGGTGCTGGACTACATGGAGCTGATGAAGAAAGACCACAAGGTCACCATCATGCAGAAGTTTGACCTGGAGAAGTTCAAGAAAATGCTGGTCAATTCGACCAAGTAGAGCGACGGCCGCAACAAGCTGGAGACGAGAAACTACAGCGTCACAAATACAGTCAAAAAATAAGTATTTTCAGTTTTGGATTTGTTTTTAATTGTACTTTGTGTGTCTCAGCTTTTCGTGGATTCAGGACAAAACGTCCAAACCTGATTCAAAACTGTGTCAAAGGGTGTTATAAACACAAATCACCAAATACTGACAATATATAAAAGAATAAAGTCTGTCTTTGACAATAAATATGTTTCATTGTCATTTATCTGTGACTCTGTGAGTTTGGGGGGGAATTACTGACACCTGGTGGACAGAGGACAGTACAGTCAAGTGAAGTTTCAGTGTTTGTGACTTTTATAATATGTTCACAATATTTTAAAGTTATGCACTCCTCAGTGTGCATACAGTGAGGACAATATTAATATATATTCATATTGACACACAAACAGATTGCAGATCAATAGGCGCTAGCTAAGATAGAGGGTATGTAGCTAGCTAAGACAGATAGAGGCGAGCTAAGACAGAAGCTAACTAAGATAGATATATGCTAAGATAGACAGAAGCTAACTAAGATATGCTAAGATATAGGCCAGCTAGCTAAGACAGAGAGATAATGTGTTAGATCCATGGTTCTCCAACTGTGGTACATGTGAAATAGAGCCAGCAGATTTATTCTCTCATCATCCTCCTCTTCCTCACGTATACTTCACTGGTAGAGTGACATTAGAGATAAGATGAGTCTAATTATTATAAAATAATAATATAGTTTGAGATCCATGGTGTGAGATATATGTGTTCATAGAGAGACAAATAGATGGATGAACAGGGTTAAAAAACCAATACACTGTATGCCACACACACACACACACACACACACACACACACACACACACAGAGACACACACAGACACGCCTCTTTGCTTTCGGCTGTTGGATGCGACACACCCTGCTGAGCTCGTCTAACCAGACAGGAATGTTACACACCTGGAGGCCACACTGAGTTCAGACACTGTGTGAAACATTTCCCGTACAGCTTTGTCCAAGTCAGACGGTCCAGGTGAGAACCCCGACCTGGATATTTACCACATGTATTTACCTGTATGTTATGTTAATGTTCTGCTTTTCAGGATCATCTGGAAACACGACGATCACGAGGCTGCTCTCTGTGTTTTCACTGGTTGTTAGTTATCTTTGTAAAATCTAATCTTTTCCTTTGCACAGTTCTAGCCCGACTCGACTGAACTTGACTTTCCATTAAGGATAGTACCTGAGGCTTCATCTTTTGGTACCAATGCAAGTGTTTTAAACACTTAATCTGGAGTTCCCAAAGCTGAGGAGATTAGAGCTAGAACTGTAAAATGGAAAAACGCCATTCATGACATTTTCTGGTTTATGCTTTAGTTTGTGAGTTTGAAATAGTCAGAAATGTCACAAGACGATGTGAAGTGTTCCCTTATATCCAAACACTTATGAGACATACAGTATTTCTTTACATGACTGTAGAATGCAAAGTGTTTGAATGCTTTTATTGTGAAACTCACATGTGAAATAGATCAGATCAGATGGCGCGGAAAAAAACTGCCACCGTCAACTCCCGAGGCGCCACCAGGCGGCGATACTGGTGGCAGCTGAGGCAGCAGTGGAGGATGCTCGGTGTGTTTGAGATCGACACCGAGCACGAGTTCTACCACCTGACGACCACCATGAAGGAAGGACTGCAAACTGCGATTGAGGCCTCGATGGACACACCTGTGCCTGAGGTGACGTGAGAAAGAAAATACACGACATAAGAAATAAGAAGCTGAAAAATCACAACGCTTCTTTTAATTATATATATATATATATATATGTATATATATATATATATATATACATACATGTATATATATATATATACATATATATGTATGTATATATATACACATGTAAAAAACACGCAAACTGATTAAAAACTAATTAACAATCGACCAAATCCAGAGTAGATAGTGTAAGTGTGTGGTGTGTGTTTAAGTCATGAAGGATTTAAACGTTAATTTAAAGAGTTTTCTCTCTTAAACAGATGTCTATGAACATAAACTCATAACCTTTGACCTTTCTTTGCACAGGACACACTCACAGCTGAACATTTCAAAGCAGTGGAAACTCAAAGGCATCAGGTAAACGGATTAATCACATTTTAATTAACTGCTTTTAAATTAACAACATAGACGGAAACATAGAAATCAAGTTGATAGAGAGAGAGATAATGTACTAGCAGATAGCTACAGCTGGATAGATATACACATATATAGATAGCTATGTATCTTAGATAACTAAGATAAAGAGATGATAGATAGAAGCTAGCTATAACAGAAGCCAACTAAGATAGATAGATGCTAATATAGAGGTTGGCTAGCTAAGATAATGTGCTAGTTAGAACCTTATCTAGCTAGCGAGATAATGAGCCAGCTAGATAGTTAGCACTCTAGCATTAACTTGCGATCTAGTACTAGCGATCTAGCGTCAAATGACATTTAAAAGCTAATTAACATATTTAAAAGGCATTATCTGAAGTAAATCAGTCCATAAATGATTTATGTGAGACTGTGTCTAAGTCTCTTTAATTTAAAATCCTTTTTTATCAACTCGCATATATTGTTTTTGTTAGCACTATCTAGCACTAGATAGCTAGCTACTCCAATATCATTCATGCTTTTATTTTTAGTAAATCTTATCTTATCTTGCAGGGCTTTGAGATTGAGACGTTTGCCGCTCCAGTGTTTGCTAAACTGAGAAGTTCTCTGGACATGACTGAGCGTGAATACGTGAACTCTCTGTGCTCAGGCGGAAACTACCTGCAGTTTGTCAGCAACTCCAAGAGCAAGGCGGATTTCTTTGTCACGTGAGCGGCAAACTCGCAACCACTCAACATTTACCTCAACATCTTTTTTTCCCCAACCGTTTACTCGGCATTAATTAAATACATTGAAGTTGTGATGTATTTATCACATGAATCTCTAGGAAATGTCTGGTTTACCTTTTGAAAAGAAGGTGTTAGAAACACGATGTTCTTCTTTGATCAGGTTGTGCTTGATGTTTTTCCAGGAACGACAAGAGGTTCTTCCTGAAGACCCAGAGCAGACGTGAGGTCCAGTTCCTCCTGTCCAACCTGCAGGCCTACATGGACCACCTGGAGAAAAACCCTCACTCCCTGATGGTCAGATTTCTCGGTAAAGCATGAAAAACGCCTTTAATTTAAAACTACACTGCAAAAAGTAGCACCAAATTCCCAGAAACTTGGTGGAAACGTGTCACAGCCCAAGACGAACAAAAAAGTCTATTAGAACCACGGCCTCAACTCAGCAGGAGCTCAGCCATTTTGAATTTGGCATCAATCTTGGCGATTTGAATTTCTTAAAATTCATTTGAGCACAATAATCATAGCAACATTAAAAACAACCTGCATTAATTTGTATGAGACACATCAAAGATGAAAACTTTTTGGCAAAAAAAGATCAATTTCTTTTTTAAAAATCAGTTTTTTGCAGAGCCCACATGACATCAACCTCTAAAATGGCTCAAATGTTGACTAGAAATCATCAAATATAATAAAGAATAACTGATATTCGTCTTTCTTTCTACTCTCCAGGTGTTCACAGGATTATTATTCCACATCAATTTAAGGTATTTCACCAACACAAGAAGAATCAGCTGCAGTTATGTCATTAAGTCCAGTTCCAACAGAATGTCGTCTTCTCCACAGAAATACTTCATTGTGATGCAGAGTGTGTTTTATCCCGATGAGAGGATTAATATCAGGTACAGTGTTTGTCCGTTTGTCCACGCGTGTGCTGTCGGGTGGATTTATTTCTGTTTACGGTCTTTGACGCGTTTTGTTGCACAGGTACGACGTTAAAGGCTGTGAGGTCGGCAGGTGGACCAATCCTGACACGGACGGCAAGCAAATCATTAAAGTGCTGAAGGACAATAACTTTGAGGGACAGTTCATCACATTAGGTCAGATTCTTCACGCTTACCTTTCATTCATTTACTTAACTTTACATTTTTCTTAGGTTTTTTAGTGTAAACAGTTTTTTGGGGGGCTGTTGCAGGGCCAGAGAAACCGTGGTTTGTGGATCAAGTGAAACTGGACGCGGCCTTTCTTAAGGAGCTGAACGTTCTGGACTACAGTCTCCTGCTCGCCCATCAACCTCTGCACCGAGACGAGCTCAGAGGAAAGCGCTCATTGGCCAATTTTGTTGTTCGTGCCACAAAGTAGGTTTTATATCATATAAGTCAATTATTCTACTGCGTAGAATTTTCATACAAACTTTAGAGAACGTTCCACTAATGTTACTTTTATAGAACCTTTAGTGAACGTTCTCTAAAGGTATATAAGTATAAGTAGGTATAAAAGTAAAGGTAAAAGGTTCCCAGAAAAGTAAAGTTCTGGGAACCTTCTGAGTTTCCCAAAACGTTCCCGTATTGTTACTTTTCTACAACCTTCATACAACCTTTAGAGAACGTTCTCTAAAGGTTCCCAGAAAGTTTCCCAAACGTTAATTTGTCTCAACCTTCAAACATTAACATGACAGCATTCATTATCCACAGTAGTTGTGTGATGTCTTACCGCGTCCTTCTTCCAGATCTTTGGACATGGACGTCAGTCCCACTGAGTCTCAACCTCCCACTTTTCCATTACTGAGGGATGAGGAGCAGCAGGAGCAGCAGGAGCAGCAAGAGCAGCAGGAGGAGACAGACTCTCCAGACTGTGTCTCTGAAGGGATCCAGCTCCAGGAGATGAACGGCAGAACCGATTCGCCGCTGCAGGAGTTCCACGAGCATCACCACAGGCTCCTGCCCAACTGCAAGAACGCCGTCCACGTCATCGACGGCCCGGAGCGACGATACTTTGTGGGAATCATAGACATTTTCACCGTCTACAACTGGAAGAAGAAGCTGGAGAATGTGTGGAAAAACCTCCGTTTCCCGGGGAGAGACTTTTCCACCGTCAGACCTGACAAATACTCCAGCAGGTTCTGTCAATGGATACAGAACCGCACCAAATAACAACAATCAGCACCAAATAAGACGTTAAAATTCAAATGTTTTAATATAACTACTGTCTAAATTAAATAAATTTCTGTTTACTTTAATTTATTTATTCTGGTGTTTTTTGTCAAGATTATTTTTCCTTTTTAGGCAAAAAATAAGAACAATTTTCCAATTTATTTGTTCATAAAAGATTTTAACAAAACATTTTCATTGTTTTCATGAATTAACAAGATTATCTGTTCATAGAAAATACATTTTGGCTAAATTTTACAGAATTAATGAGATAATTTTTTCATAAGAAAATTCTGAATGAACAGGATAAACATTTTTTCATAAAAAAATAATATGAACATTTAATTTAATTCAGTTTTATATAGTTACATTTGGGTTTTAATAAACTGGGAGTTAAGGTGAAGTGTCGCAAACCCGAACATTTCTTAAAATTAAAAGTAAAATGATGAGGTTAAATTAGAAAAAAGTGCAAGTCTTTTCATAAATGTTGAAAAATTACCAAAATGAATGAAAGGAAATATTTAATTTCACAAAATAAGAAAAAAAGATGAAAAAGAGCAGAACTGTGAAAGAAATACGTTCATTTCAAGTTTATTATTCATCTCCGTTTGTTCACATTGTGTCGTAAGAAGACAAACAAATGTCTTTCTCATCAAACTGTGATGATGACAATGATGACGATGATGTACCGTAAAAAAATTGGCACTTTGATGTGTAACTGTGAAGGGAAGTGACACCACATTTAATTAAATATGACGTTATGTATGATGTGTAAGAGCAGCACGGTCTCCTGTAACAAAGGAGAGGAAAAACAAACAACAACAAACAACAACAAACAACAGAGAAAGTGTGGAGGTGAAAACTAACAAGACGAGAGAGGCTACACTGTAAAACAAAAACAGTGACATTTTAACGACGGAAATGTTCTCTCAAATATACAAAAATAAGTCCAAACAGGAACTCCTGCAAACGATAAAATACTGTAGTGTTGAGTTATCGATGTAGATTTTTACAACATCATTAATCTTCTTCGTTATTTTACAATTTTAATGTCGACTAAACATAAAATTGTCTACACCATGATGTTTTCCAGTAAATTAACCTATATTTAAAATCCACTGCTGTTCCTTCAGTTTTCTCACTGGTTTTTACATTCACCTAAAAAACCCCACATAAAACAGATTTTCTCAATTAACAGGAAAATTTAACTTTTCTGAACGAATGACATTTGAACTAAAAATCTTTATCCTTCATTATTGAGAAAAATTAGTTTACTGATCTTCTACCGCTTTATTCTCCACATGAAAAATAACTTCATGAATACAAAATTAAAAATATAAACAGATTTTTTTGTCGAAGAAAAATGGGCAATTTTTTAAAAAGTAAATTCATGTAGTTAAAGAAAAAGGGCAAAAAAAATTTCAGTAAAATTATGTAGTTAATTCAGAAAAAAAGTGTTTTTTCCACAAAAATAATCTGGTCAATTCATATATACTGAACGCAAATAATTATTATTTGATCAAAAATTATCTTGTGAATTCAGAAAACACTGCTTTTTTTGTCATTTTTGGGTGAATGTCACACTTCTGTAACCCGACTCCAGTGCTTCGCTCTCTCAGTAACGTCAGGATCACCAACGTTAAAATACAGTGGTGTAAATAAAGGAGGCCGATTTATTCTCTCATCATCCTCCTCTTCCTCACATAAACTTCACACACTGGTAGAGTGACATTAGATAAAGATGCAGCGAGAGATCAGGTGACTCTAATTATCATTAATAGTATTTAATTTTAGTTTAATTTTCTACTCACTCTGGTCCGATCACACACCCTGGTTTATACAGTAGAACAGAATTTCGGATATTCCTCCAAGTACCACCAGAGGGAGCGTGACAGTTTGAGAACCATAGTTTGATCTGCTGCAGGATTCTGCACTGGAGAACACAGTGTGTGTGTGTGTGTGTTTGTGTGAGTCAGTGGTCAGAGATTTAATCCTCGAGGGTTAACCTCTGATGTGAACGTCTTCATCCTGTCAAAAAAAGATGGTAGTTTAACTCTCCGATGCAAACTCAGTCGACAAATTGTGCTTACCAAATTTATTGAATTTAATGTTCAAAGAGGCAAAATGGTGAATTTGAAAGGTCGCAGTGACCCTTGACCTCATAATTCAGATCATAATGAGGTCATTATGGAACTGTTTGTCTGTCTGTCTGTCTGTCAAGTCCAGCTACAATATCGCATCCTGACATGAATATCGTGATAATATTGTATCATGATAATATCGCATCATGACTTGAACATCTGGATAATATCGTATCGTGATAATATCTTTTGATAATATTGTATTGTGACTTGAATATCATGATAATATTGTATCTTGAATATATATATATATTAGCGTGATAATATCGTATCGTGACTTGAATATAATGAAATCGTATTGCGACTTAAATATCGCGATAATATTGCACCTTGAATATGATGATGGCGTATCTTGAATATCATGACAATATCGTGATAATATCGTATCTTGAATATCGTGATATCATACCTTCAATATTGTGACAATATCGTATCTCCATCATCGTGATAATATCGTATCTTGAATATGTATATCTTGAATATCGATAATATCGTATCTTGAATATCGTGATAATATAATTATCTTGAATATTATGATATCATATCTTCAATATCGACAATATTATCTCCATCATATTGATAATATCGTATCTTGAATATCGTGATAATATAATTATCTTAAATATTGTGATAATATATCTTGAGTATCTTGAATATAATAATATAGGTATCTTGAATATTATATCATATCTTCAATTTCGTGACAATATCGTATCTCCATCATCGTGATAATATCGTATCTTGAATATCGTGATAATATCGTATCTTAAATATTGTGATAATATCGTATCTTGAATATCGTGATAATATCGTATCTTGAATATTATGATATCATATCTTCAATATCTTGACAATATCATATCTTGAATATTATGATATCATATCTTCAATATCGTGACAATATCATATCTTGAATATCGTGATAATATCGTATCTTGAATATTATGATATCATATCTTCAATTTCGTGACAATATCGTATCTCTATCATCGTGATTATATCGTATTGTGACTTCAATTTTTGCTTTGACCGTGACTTTTCTTTGCCTTGCGTGTTTTCGACAAAGCCTCAGAGAAAGGGCTGTTGTTGAAAAGTTCTGTCTGTCTGTCTGAGTCTGTCTGTGTTCATCAGAACCAGGTCATGTGGTTAAAAACAGTGAATCAACACCAGAGTGTTTGTACTCACAGTCTCAGCCGTGTCGGCCGTCGTCTCCTCTCCCTCCGTGTGTTCACTGCCGGGCTGAAACGCCTCAAAGTCCGACATCGCGCTCTCGACCGCCTCGTCGTCGTAGTCCGTCTGATATTCATCCGACATTTCCTCTGTAGGCAAACGAGAGAGGAGGAGGAGACAAGATAATGTGGACAAAATAACATCTGTGTGTGCAGCAAATCTAAAACTTTTATATTCAGACTTTTCTGTATATTACACAAACCATTGACGAGTGCGTTTTTCACAGGTTCTATTCTGGACACGATCTCTGCCAGGTCAGTGAAGGAGGCGTTAGGACAGGTGACCACCTGAAAACACAAAACACAACAATCTTCTTCTTCTTCTGTCCTTCGACATCGTTTTAGCAAGACAGATCGTTTTATTATGTTTGTGTCATGACAATAAAGACTTCTGTTTCTCCTTCATCTTTATTGATTTAAACTTTTGTTGTTTTTACAAGAGAACTAGTCTAATCTAAACTAGTCTAATCTAAAATAATCTACTAGTCTAATCCAAACTAGTCCCCTAGTCTAATCCAAACTAGTCCCCTAGTCTAATCTAAACTAGTTTAATCTAAACTTGTCCCCTAGTGTAATCTAAACTAGGCTCATCTAAACTAGTCTTGTCTAAAGGTAACCTAATCTAATACAGAATAATCTTTGAATCTATTCTAAAACAAACAAACAATCGCTGACAATCTCCGATTTCTATAATTTAATGATATACACACACAGATAATCTGGACTGGGATTACAGACCACAGTTGTAGGTCAGCAGTGAGTTGACTCACGTGTCCAGGTTTGGTTTTGTGGAACTCCTCCTGATGTTGGTCCTTCATCATGCTGTCCACCACTCTGCTGCGCTGCCACACGTCAAACAGCGTCTTCCCGTGTTGGTAACCAGCTTCCTGCGGCCGCAGTGAAGACAGAGGTTAAACTTTTTTAAAAAAAACACCAGCATTTGTGGTAAAGACAGAGGGATTACAGAGGAGGAGGGAAACTCACGGCAATCTCGTCAAACTTGCCAAACTCCAGCGTGGCGTAGTGGTCGATGGGCGGTCGGATGTACTCGCAGTACTCGCTGTCTTTGACGTTCTCCAGCTGCCGCACACAGCAGACGTAAGCCAGGCGTGTTTGGATCTCTGCCATGTTCAGAACCTGGACGTTCAACAGTGAGCTGAAACACAACCTGTGCACGCCACGAAACACGGGACCTCCGCTTTCTTCTTTAGTAGATAAACCTCCATTTTCTTTTCAGTAGATAAACCCCCATGTTCTTTTTCAGAATGTGCCCAAGTGGGCGTGGCCAACATTGACTGACACATTTTGCTAAATTGTATGAGTTTGTGTGAATGTTGGTCATTGTACCTTGACTTTCTCAGCCAGAGGGTTGAATCGTTTCCATAGTAACCACCAGCCGTTCAGAGAGTCGCCGTAGTTGGTCAGGTCTGTTTCATCGCGGCTTCCGACATCGATTGCGATCACAACCTTGGCTCCCATGGATCGAGCCACGTCGGCTGGGACACGAACGACAGGACAAGAAAAACCCTTCAGCACTCGTTATGTCTTCAGTTACACGACGAGTCAGCGCTCCTCACCAGGCAGGTTGTTGATGTAGCCGCCGTCCATGAGTAAATGTCCGTCTTTAGGGTCACAGAGCGGCGGCAGGTATCCCGACAGAGACATACTGGCCCGGACGTATCGCCACAGTGAACCTGAGCAGCGGGAAACAACCGTGTGTGAGTCACTGGAAAAACAGTCTAATTTAGAAATAAGACTAATCTTCTTAAATTGAATTCAGTTTTCTTGTTTTAAGAAAAATAATCTGATTGTAACGCACTCTCAGACTGTAATGTTCCTGAAAATAAAGAAAATCAGGCCAAAAACTCAACAAAAGTGGTCTTTTTTCTTTTTTCTCATACGTTACTTAAAATGAGTCTTCCTTTTGTCGAATTTAAGAACTTATACCTTAGAATTTATTATTTGTTACTGGTAATTCAAATTTTAGGTACACTGTGACATCGTAAAAGACATAATTAGATATTTTTCTTAAAACTAGATTGATTTTGTAATGTGTAAAAACTCAATAAGAATATCTTTGAGAAAAAAAAATCCTGCTAATTAAGATTATTTTCCCTTTTAGACAAAAAATTGGAGCAATTTTTGTAAAATATGTACTAGTATATTTGACTTGAATTCAGTGTATTTATCTAATCACACCAATTTTTGGACTTATTTACTTATTAAGGCTGAAGATACATCATTTCATTTTTTTCTTGTGCCATTTTTTTGAACAGAACATTTTGCTTGAAACAAGTCAGTTTGGTTTTATTTTCTTATTTTTTAGAGGCTTTTTTTGCAGTGATGGTTTTAAATGAACAGTGACACCGACCGTCAGTGTGAACTCTCATGGAGGAGGCGGTGATATCTGTCGTGATGTTGAAGTACGGCAGCCACAGGTCCTGTCAGGATTAAGGGAGAAAACAGTCAAGTTAAGTGGTTTTCAGAACTTGCTGATCTTATTGCTTCGCTTCAGTTCTTCTGTTATTTCCATGAATAAATATCAGCGGTTTCACCTGACCTCTATCTGTTTGTCCTTGAAGACGGACTTGATGCCAGAGTTGAAGGAAGCTCCAGAAAACATGGACGTAACAGGGTAGGTCAGATCCAGGATCTTCTTAAAGTATGAGGTCATGTCCTGAGGACAGAAGGAAGGTTAAAAGGATGAAGCTTAAGAACCTTAAGAAATATCTTGAGATTGTGTTCACTGCATAATCTCACAGTTTAAAAGCTTGTTCCCAGGAAAATAAAGTTTGTAAAGAACTCACTCTCCCACACCAAAGTGTTTTTAGCTCGCGGGACACAGGAGCTGCTGGTCTACTGCTGCCTCACTTAGTACCTTTGAGTCACTTTGTTAAATGTGACAAAAGGATTTCAAACACAGAAATGACCAAATAAGACATTTGAAATTAGTGATGAGGCAGCAGTGGATCAACAACTGATTTTCTCTATGAGCTTTGGTGTGGGAGAGTGAGTGCTTTACAATATTATATTTCATATTTGAATCATCCCTATATACTGCTCATGTTTTATTTTAATCACGGATTATGAGTTCATCTTTAAAAATCCTTCCTGATATGTACGATTTTTACATTTTCAGACGTTATTTGTGGTTATTTAAAAACCCAAACACCACAGCTGTGGACGTACCATGGCCCACTCGCGAGCTCGCACCCTGGTGCGGCTGTAGCTCTTCTCGTCGGCGTACAGCGCTCCCATGAACGAGCCGATGGACGTCCCTCCCACCAGGTCGATGGGGATCCCCGCCTCGTTCAGCGCTCGCAGGATTCCCACCTGAGAACAACCTCTGAGAGCAGATCCATCAGAACGCGTCACGCACGACGTCTGGTGTGTTTTAAGTCCACAGTTTGACTTTTCTACTCCAGTACAGCGATAACACTGTCACACACTAACCCTTCACACCTACTCTTATTTACTGTTACACACATTTATGTCCAGCAGGTGTCGCTACAGTCCCTACCTTTGTCAGAGCTCCAGAACAAGACAGAGCAGTGAGAAGAGAAACACAAGTGAATCAGAACGTAGGTACATATTATGGACTGTTTATCAGTTATATGCACACGTATATGTCACTGAATATGAATAATCAGCTTTTGTAAGGTGAGATTCTAGAGAGAAATGATGTGATTTCATCTATTTTTTCATTATTTCGTCTGAGTTTTGATTTCTCACTGTGAAATTCAAGAAATGCAAGAAATTCGAAGATATAAATGATTAAATTCAGCTTAATAAAGTAAAGGAAGACTCACTTCAAGTAAACATTTGAGTTTTTCTTCCTTTTAAGGATCATTACAGTCTACACGTTTTACAAACTAGTTTTCAGAATTCAAAATTTGGCCAATTTTGTCGTATAAACCAGCCACACTTGGTTAGGGAATATTGAATGTACATTTCCTCAAAGAATTCCCTGTTTTTTCCTCATTTCCCTGCAGAAATCTCAGTTCATTAACAAGTCCTGAACTTTATGTCAATGTTTACATTTCACAACCAGAATCATGGTCTTCTTTCACTTTCAACCTTTATCATAGAGATATACGAATACACGTAAAAAAAAAAAAGAACCCTCAGTACCTGGCTCCTCCTCCTCCCAGTACGAGGGCGATGCTGTTTCCCGTCAGAATCCTGGCCAAGCGGGAGAAGTCGGAGTGACGATCGGGACATTTCTCAAACACGCGCTGGTACAACTCTCGCTGGAAAACACACACACACACACACACACACACACAGAGCAGATGTTAAATCGATTTTTCAAAAACTAGATCCAAAGATCTAGATCCTGCTCAGGTCCAGGTTTCATTCACACCAGCTTGGGCAAACTCCTCCTGGAGAAGACTCTGCGAGGACACGACAGGTGGTGGTGTCTGCAGATCCAGCTGCGCATGTTCAGCCACTCGGCGGTGCCTTTGGGCGGAGGTCCGTCCTCTCTGTGCAGCAGCACCAGCTGCTTCTGCGCCCGCACTGCGCTGCTCTCCAACATCCGCTCCAACTGCACGGGAAGAAGAAGAAGAAGCTTCAACCTCATCATCATCATCATCATCATCACCACCACTCGTGAGAAATGAGCAGCTGAATCCACGCTGACCTCCCCCACAGTGGGCTCCTGTTCACCCAGACCCACGATGATGATGCAGTCGGCCTGGCGGATGCAGCGCTGCGTCCAGGGAGTGAGTCCAGAGTCCGACTGGTACAGGACGATGCGATGGATGTCTTCCTGCTGCCCGAGCCAACTGGACAGACGGTACTCGTGGACACTACGGGGATTGAGGGGGTTATTGTCCGTCAATCTCGTCGTTCTATGACCTTAATTTTAACTTCTAATGATGTATACGTGTGTGTGTGTGTGTGTACGTCTGAGTCTCCTCGTTTCAAACATGACGCAGCAAAATTACTCATTTACATAAAAAGGTCTACCTGTCCAGAGCAGCAGAGCCGAGTCGCTGTTTGATGATGTCACTGGTCAGGAGCTGAGTGGGACCTTCAGAGAACAGGAAATCAGTTCACTGTGAAGTGCAGCTCTTTATTTAATCCACATCATTGTAATCTGCGTTCAATTTGACTTTTACTCCATTTTTAAAAAGTCCAGTTTTGATGGGTTATATAACAATATATTATATAATATATAACGTCTGCAACAATTAATCAATAACTAAACTCTTTTGATAATTCATTAATTGGTATTAGTATTATTTGATTTTTAAATAATTAAAAGAAGCAAAGACTTTTCACACAAATTATTATCAAGAAAGTAAAATAGGCCTTGTTTTTAATCTCAGTTCTGACCCTAATCTCAGAGGTCTGACTCTAATCTCAGAGTTCTGACTCTAATCTCAGAGTTCTGACTCTCAGAGTTCCGACCCTAATCTCAGAGGTCTGACTCTAATCTCAAAGGTCTGACTCTAATCTCATATTTCTGACTCTAATCTCAGAGTTCTGACTTTTTTCTCCAATTTCTGACTCTAATCTCAGAGTTTGAGAATTGAGAATTTTTCTTTAGCTGTAACTAAACCCAATTTCCAATGTGGATTATTTAAGTATTTTGGTTCTGGTTCTGGTTTTAACTTGTACAACACAAGGAATAAAAAAAGGAAAAGATATAAATGAGGGTGAAATCCTGGCGGGAAATCGCAACTACTGGAATGCAATATGAGATCAAGTAAACACGTGTGGTACCTTACACACATGCATGTTGAAACTCTATACAACCGTGTGTGTGTGTGTGTGTGTGTGTGTGTGTGTGTACCAATGCCACTGAGTGCATGCTGCAGCTCCAGAGTGAAGGAAGTGAGGGGAACCTCCTCAGACACAGGCAGGATGGCCACAGTGGACAGATTAGAGGCTGGATTACCAGCATCCCATTTACTGGTGGGAGTGTTGATAGCCAGACTACGAGCTGCAGAACAACAAGTGTTTGTTTTAGTGGTTAAATATTCAGATTCAAAGGGGACAGTGATGCTCGCTCGTCGGGTTTAATAAACGGTTCTTTCCCTGCACCAAAGTCCATGGAGAAAATCAGCGATTTTACATCACAGCACACAGCAGCTGTTGATCCACTGCTGACTACATCACTAAGTTCAAATGCGTTATGTTGTGACTCTGGTGTTTTAAAACCTTAGTTCAAGTGACCACACGAGGCAGCAGTAGACCAGCAGCTCCTGTGTCATTTTCTCTATGGACTTTGGTGTGGGTTTACAAAAGACTGTCAAACAGTGAAATAAAGCAACATTTCCTCAGAATATCATAGCTTTAAGACGATGGAGATTTTAACTACATTTCTTTTTCTTTTTGTACAACACGTCAGCTCGTAAAAGAATGTTTATAACGCAGATAAAGTGTGTGTTCAGTACCGGCCAGAGGTCCGTTGACCTGCTGCATGTTGCCCAGGATCTTCTGTCCCAGCAGGTGAATCAGCCTGGTGACCACCTGAGGATACCTCCTCTTGATGGAGTTCAGAGCTCCTTCAGGTAACTTGGCCAGCTCCGAGTCTCTGACAGCGTGGACCGTGGTGGCTCGGTTCATGTGAGTCAGCGCCTCCACCTGGCCAGAGCACGCAACAGGTGTTTAATCAAAGCATTTCCACAAACTTTTTGTTTACATTTCATTTCATTTTCAGTGTTTTTAAAGCTGAAAATGACACTTAATAATGTCTTAATGTCGTTATGATGTTAAAAATGTGTCATGGTAAAAAACTGCAGCATTAAATTACTTTAAAAAACACTTTATTATGTTATATTTCCATATATTTTTTTAGTGTTTTTACAGCTTAAATGGACATTTTTTGGTATTAAACTTGTCATTATGATCTTAAAACTGATTGCACAGTGTAATGATGATAAAAATATGTTTTACTGCAGTATTAAATCACTTTAGGCTCTTTATTGTGCTGTAGTTTCATGTACTTTTCTTTGTTTTCAGTGTTTTTAAAGCTAAAATAGACGTTTGTTTTGTTTTAAACTTGTTATAACGATGTTAAAACCTATTGCCTAATTTTGTTTTGTCACAATTACAAGGTTTTGTGGATAAATGATGACATAACAATAACAACAAAGAAACAAAATCATTTCTATATCCCAACAAAAGGAAAAATAAATCCCTTACACCACACTCACCACGCCTATTAAATCCCCACGACCGTACTCTCCGGCCAGCTCCTTCTTCCCATCATCCTTTGCAATGACAGAACGCAGTCGGCCGCTGAGGACGATGAAGGTGCTGTCCGACTTGTCTCCTTGTCTGAAAACAATGAGACAATCAAATATATATATGACATGCGTGGCTCCGGCCCTAATAACAATAACAATAATAATAACAATAATAACAATAATAATCACCACACCTGTAGACGGCTCGCCCGGCCTCCACGGCCATCCAGTCCAGAGCAAAGTCAATCTGTCTCACAAACGGTGAAACCCTCCTCACCACCGTGTGAGCGACGTTCAACACAACCCTGGGCTCCTCACGCATGATCCTGCAGAACAGGAAAATAACAGGACACAGGAAATAAACGTAAACATTTAGGATGATTTTTAAAAAAGGAAGAAGAGTTTTCTGTGTGTGTGTGTGTGTGTGTGTGTGCGAGAGGTCGCCGTTACTCGTAGAAGTGAGCCTTGGAGATGGACAGGAAGGTGCAGTCTCTGTGAGCTCGCACGGTGAAGATGAGGGGCTCGCCCGTCAGCACGGCCAGGTGACCCACCATCTCCCCCGGGTGGGCGACGAACAGCAGCGTCTCCTCCTCGCGGTCGATCATGCGCTGGTAGACGTGAAGCAGACCCGAGATGACGAACTCCACGCTCACGTCCTGACGATCACCAGGCGCCACAAAGATACAACCAGTAAAATATGGTTATGAAGTCGTTTCCACACGTTTTGTTTGTTTGTTTCATCTCACGTTCGATATCAGTGTGGAAGTGAGTGTGAGACCCGGGTGTGGGCTCAGTCCACTGGTCCTGACCTGGTCTCCCTGATGAGCCACGACAGAACCAGCTTTGACCTGACGGAGATTCACCCTCCCCTCCAGCAGCGTGTGATCCTGACGACACGCAACACACACACACACAAATGCACAGAGGATTAAAAACAACACAATTACAACAAGGGACAAAATGACTGCGTCATATATCACAGAATATCATCCTTAAATCCTAAATACGACAAAGGTCAGGCTTCAGTAAAGCACATTATTATTATTTCTTGATTAAGATGTCAAATTAGACTTATTTATTTACTTTCCTCTTTGACAAAGCTCATAGTTAGAGCTGGTTCAGGGAAACCTGGACCAGCTCTTATGCTGCTATAGACCTGGACTGCTGGGGAATCTGCTGTAATCAAATCAGGACAAATGAAATTGTCTGAATTTAACTGAAAAATAAATTAAAGTTCCTGTAAAAGGGATAAAAAAAAAACATGTTACTCGCCACTTTTTGCCAAATTTGAACGATTAAAGTAGTTTCAAAATGTTGGTTGAATGTTACGTTTGATTCATTTCTGACTTCTCACAGAACAAGTCCAGTGAGCCGGAAAAAATGAATCAACCACAATAACATTTTTAGCTTTTAAACATGTTTCTTGAAAGATTTCTAAAAGAGTTTTTATGACAGGTGAGCACTGTATGTATGGTTTTGTGGACTGTAATCAATCAGGTCGTCAAAATTGAACTGAAAAGTCTCTTCTGAATTTTTCTCACCACAAAAAAATGTTTTTGGATTAAAAAAGTTACATTACGTTACATTAAATCCTTCTCTGCTCCACTGCAGGAGCAAAGCCCGTGAACGTGGCTGTTCTTCAGGGTTCATTTATCTCTTAACACCTGAATTCAGAGGTGGAACGAGGGTGAAGTTTTCTTTCCTGACATTTTAACGACTCATCAACCAAACATCCTCGCGTGGGCAGAACAGTGTATGATTCATACGTGACGCATGAATCTGCTGTGGGTTCAGTGAAGCGTGTCAAAGCGTGTGATCCACCTGTAACTGAATGACCTGCAGCAGATCCTTCTTAGCAGCGTGGAAAATGGCGCTGACTTTGTTTCCTGGTCCGGCGTCGCTGTACTGGTACACGGCGGACGGCGTTTGCTGCACGGTGACGCTCTTCTTCAGAATGGACTGTTGAGAGGAACAGAGGAGCCTGATCGTTAATCCTTCAGATTATTATTCTCTCCGTGGCTTTGCGGTCATTTTTGAGCGGGTTAACGTGCGTAAAAACTCCTCAAACTTGGCATGGAGGTCAGATGTGGCGTAAATGCGATATCGGCATAGTTTCCAGACCCGTGCGTTGTTTCTCAGGGGCTCTATAGCGCCCCCGAGGGTGAAAACAAAGGCAAAATAGAGTTCCACCGAAGTTCCCGAAACTTGGTGGGAAGATGTAATAGACCACGACGAACAAAAAAGTCGACCGGAACCATGGCCTCAACTCAACAGGAAGTTTGCCATTTTGGAATCTTGGCGTCAATTTTGGCGATTTGCACCCTACGTACATGAGGTAAACTAACGAATTGTCAAATATAATGGTAACTGATTTCTCGGCCTCTTAAATGTGAATATTTTCTGGTTTATTTGCTCCATACTCAAAAACACTGGTTCATACCTGAAGAGAAAGGTCGTTCAGGAGGTTAAGTTACACTTTAAATAAGACGGAGAAGAGTTATAAAAGCAGATTTGTTGTTAAGAGTGTAACACAGAAACGTCGTATCCTGGCCTGACCTTCACAGGACTGTGAGGAGCCGCGTCATCTTTGGCAGCTTCATCGCGGTCACATGATCTGCTGAGGGCGGTGACTGACGTGTCACCTGCATGAGACACAGACACAAGAAAAACGAGGGTTTTAGTATCGTAGCAACACTCAGGGATGATCAGGGAGGACGAATGACCTCAATATCTGTGCTTAATTAAAGGAGCAGTGGTTGAGGTCATTTCTCTGGACTCATGAAATGATGTGATCTTAAAATACACTTATTATCATTTCAGATAAAACCTGCTCTATCTTTTTAAATGAAGGATATTTATGTGGGTTACAAACCCACAGTCAAGTTCTGCTATGACACAAATCATTTGGCTTCAATTAAAAAAGAAAAGTCTTACGATCGATGGACGGTGTGTAAAATAAACTTTATGTGTGTTGTTCATAGACATCAGTACCTGTAACAGGCAGCGAGAGAGAACGAGACTTCCTGAATTTTGACGAGGACGTTTCAGAGGAGCTGGATTTTTCTAAGACAGAAAAGAAAAAGAAAAGTCAGAATTAAATTAAATCATGACTGTAAAACCTGTGACAGTGGAAATGGACTCTTTTCAGTTACTGCCATTAGGCAAATCATCAGTCCATCCATCCTCACCTGCACTCTCAGAGCTCTGGTCGTCAGAGTGCGACGGCTGCCTGCGGATTCCTCTGTGTGTGTGAGTGTCTCCCAGAACATGAGCCACTGACACCAGAGAGATCGCCTGACTCTCCTGCAACACACACACACACACACACACACACACACACACACACACACACGCACACACACACGATGAATAAAAATGAGTTTTCCCAGCTAATTTCAAGATCACTCTTATCTTGTAAGGCTTAAATATAATGTCTTGTTTCAAGAAATGGCAGATTTTTTTGCTTATTGCGAGCAAAAAATATCTTGAAAATGTGTCTTTGCACAAAGAATGCACGTTGGAGAAAACACCGGCAAAGTCGAACAGAATACTTATCGAGATTTCTAAGCTATTTTCTTTCATCAAAAGTCACATCTTTTCTGCAATAAAAATCTGTATCTTTATGACGATAAAAAACACAGAACGCACCGTGTTAAAGAGCTCAGTGGTCAGACCGAGGTAGTTGTGTAAGGCGAGGAAGGTCACTCTCTGGAGACGCACCATGATTATCTGCACAGAAAACACAGAAACAGAGGTCACAGAGAAAAAAAGTGAGGGCATCAGGAATTATTCACATTCACAAAGAGTGGACATTTTTACCTGAATGACTCGAACCAGAGTTTCAGGATATTTGTCAAAGACCGACTGGAACGCAGCAGCTGGAAGACGCAGGACGGTGGAGGCGACGGCAGCTCTGGCCGACACCGTCTTATAAGGCGCGGGATAACCCTGAAATACAGATTATACAGTGTCCAATAATAACAATAATAATAATATAATAAACTTCACTTTCGTACAAGGATTGCAAAGTGCAAAAGATGCAAATACAACAATAGGAAAAGGAAAAATCCTGTTTTAACTTATAATAAAACAGTAACATGCAACACAGGGTGGAATAAAATAGGAAAAGGCTCTAGAGTCCAGAGGTTAAAAACCCTCTTTTAACTTTAAAATAAACTACAAAATGCAAATAAAACACAGGGCGGAAAGATAAGTTTTCAGTCTTCTTTAAAAAAAATCTAGTGCGCTGGCTAAATCTAATACATATTTATTTAAATTCTGAATGAGACGTCTCACTTTCAGATGCAACATATCACACAAGGACAAAACTGTCCCAAACGGGTCAGATCTGTCTTCTAAACCTCTCACTCTGCACCAAAGTCCATAGAGAAAATCAGCGGTTTTAGCTCGCGAGGACACAGGAGCTGCTGGTCTACTGCTGCCTCGTGTGGTCACTTTGTGTCACTGAGGTTAAATCGCTGATTTTCTCTATGGGGTTTGGTGTGGGAGAGTGAGCAAACTTACAAACTTCACTTTCCAGCCAGAAAATGGCAGAATAGGAGCAAAAGGAGAGTTCAGGAGGAGTAGATTTCATTACCTGAGTCTTTTGTTAAGTGGAAAAGCCACATTATAGACATCATTTATCAACCCCACACACTTCCACAACTATCCCGTAAACAAGCAAAGTGGGAAGAGACAAACATCAGGACGTACAGTGATGATGTCCATGATGCTGAGCAGACTGTGGACGCTGTCTCCTGTTAAAACCTCCTTCACCACGGCCTCCGTACCGTCCTGTGGAAACACAACAACAACAATCAGACCACGCACACGTCTGTCCGATCGTCGACGAGTACACGCGCGTTTCAGCCTCTCACACTCTCGTGGATGCACAGCTCCAGGCGTCCATCTTGCACCACATAAATGCTGTCGTCGGTGTCCCCCGGTCGGAAGAGCGCCTCCCCCTGGTGCAGCTGAATCAGCACCATGTGACGACACAGCTCCAGGAAGAGTGGCTTCTCGAAGTGTCCGAGCACTCTGGGAAGGAAAAAAAAGGTTTACGATCCGCTGCGAGAAGGGCTTTCACTCCACCCGAGAATTCACAGTCATTTCCACATACACATGAATGGGAAACGGTCGAAACAAATCATCAGAACCAAGCCCACTTTGGAGCGTCACAGTGTCGTCATACTTTAACGTAGAGACGTGGTTGGAACTTTAAACAGGTCACAAGACTTAAGACTTTTCTCACCTCAGTCAAAGTTTTGATACAAATTACATTTTTATATAATTGCAGTTCAGATTTTATAATGAGTGTGTGTGGCGTGCGTGGGCGTCGCCAGAGTGTCACACTCTAGCTGTAGGTCCATGGAAATAATCAAAAAAACCTTGAAACAAACTCTTCTCCGCCCACAATTTCCAACCTTCACAGACAGTTTTACATGAACACGTTGCTCTGGTTGTCGTCTAACCCTGTGTGTTGTTTTCATTCTCATATGACTTGCAGTTTTTCTTAAAATCACCTAAAAGCGCAGAGAGTTCTGCTCAAACCTCCCATTGACTCCCATGTTAAAACTCAGCTGGAGGTTTTTTTAAAAAATGAAGACGAGGGTGATTTAAAAACTGTAATTTCTCTGTCAATTCACAGCCGTTTTTTTTTACAAATTTAAATGTGGGAGTTGCTGAAAGCCTCCTGACGCTCACACACCATAAATATAATCGCTATCATCAACCGTTCTGGAAATATAACAACTTTAAAACACACTGCTTTCTCTGTTTTTCACGGGTTTGGACAGTTAGAAACAGGTGTTTGGAGGGAGGAGGGAGAATTAGGGAGGGGGAGGGACTTGTGAGTCAGCCTCTCTCTAAGTTTTAACGGTTGATTCCACAGAAATATCCCTTTGTCTAAATACGTCACGTTTTAAAGGTTCTATCCACCCAAAAACAGCAGCAATGAACGAAAGGTTTTAATCTCCTTCCTCCTGCCCTGTTCCTCGTTACTGCTACAATCACAGACCAACAAGATTTCACTTAAAATAATGAACCTCAGGCCAGAAACCTCGATCCCTCATCACCTCTTACGTCACATGAAGAGCAAGAACAAGACCGGCTTCTGTTACCTACCTGACATTTTTCAACATGTACAGCACCTCAGAGGGGAGGTGCGAGTTCTGCACGTCAAACTCAGTCAGGTCTGCCTCCAGCAGACAGGGAGGAGGCTCTTTGGGCTGCAGGGTGGGAGGTTCCCGCCGTATACGCAGGATCCTGACACAAACACACCATTGCTGACACTGACAAACGTCAAAAACATCTTTTAAAAATACTGGGAAACGTCTGTTACTTGCGAGCTATCGACAAGACTTTGGTTCTCTTCCTCGCTCTCTGCCGAGAGGACGCGTTGAAGTTGGAGGGAGGAGGTGACGACAACGTCTGAACCTGAAACAGCAAAAACACAGAAATGTAAAATCTATGCCTGATTTTCTCAATGGACTCTGGTGTGGGAGAGTGAGCGGTTTTACTGATGTCAGTTTCCAGCTACCATATTCTTTAGATGTCATAGACTTAAACAGGAGATTTTATAGATTGTGCCTCTCTTTGGGGGAGCTAAATGTGTCTAATGCAGCCTTTTTCAAACTTCAAACTAAAGTTTAGCAATGTTTCGGAAACTAACAACAAGCCAACGTCAGCCGAACGGAACGATGATTCACAACGACCAAAACCCAAGACAAGAAAATGCCACCAAAGACCTGTCTATGTGTTGTGTCTCAAAACATTGGAAGGGAACAGCATTTGTATTGCTAAAACAATAAAAATGTTATTTGCACAGCAAATTATTGATATTAGTAAAGTATTCTTTGTTATACAAATGTATTTATTGTTTTAAAAATGACACTATTATGGTTATAAATGCACATTTCATATTTTAATTTGAAAATTGCTTTCTCGCTAAGCAGTATTGAGGTTATTTGTATCGCTAAAGCAAAAATGTTATTTGCACAACAGATTATTGAAATAAAAGTGAAACGTTTCTTCTAATATTGATTCAATAAATGTTATACTTGACACATTGTTACAATTTCGTGAGAGTTGCGGGGCCCCCAGGAAATGTCTTCCTCCAAATGGGGGCCCAACAGAAAAGGTTTGAGAACCACTGGTCTAATGTGTCATTATCTCATGTAATCACACTTGAATTATCGCTTTAATATCATTATTTAGGAAAAAATACATCCATGTTGCAGCAACAGCAGACACTGACCTTTCTCATGATCTTTCGTCCATAAAACATCACCTTGTCTCTCTTTCTGAAGCGATAATGAGGGACTTTCTCCTCTGAAACACACCAATCCAAGATAAATCCCAGAGAATAAAAACATCTTTGACATCAGACGACAAAAGATGGCGACCAAAACAAAAAAGCAGGCAGAAAATGACGATGATATAAAATAGGAACAACAGTTCCTAACAAGGCAGTCACGTTTTCCCCACAAATAAAGTTCAAATTACTTTATAATGTGGTTATTTGTTTGAATAATAATACTAAAGCACAATGTGCCCTCTGTTGGATTCTAAGGAGTACTACATGTACTTAAAAAGGCGCTTATAAGATGGCGGCATGCATTTTGAGCACGTAATTACGGTTCAAATGTCAATCGCTTGTTTGAATAACAACAAAACTTCTACACACCGTGTACGAGGACGTGTGTGTTGTGTGTGTGTTGTTGTTGTTGTTGTGTGTGTGGTGTTAAGGACACTGACTTGACACTTTGTAGCTTCTGTAAAGAAAAAACACGACGACTCCGACGAACGACGTCACCGTCACAGACACGATCAGCAGAGCCGTCCACTGGAAAACAAACAGTCACACACATTCTCACTTTTCTGTTTATCTGATCATTAAAGTGTTCTGATGATCATTTAATGAGTTTTTAATAAATTACAAACAGGTTCTTATTTTAACAATCAATTAATTTATTCTTTATTTGATCCATAAAATGCAAGAAAATGTTGAGAAATGTTTCCCAAACCTGAAAAAGACCTTGTTTAAATTAGATTTCTTTGTTATATGGAGCAAAAGAAACCAGAAAATACTCACAATATTCAGGCTTTTCTGCCATTTTACGGTCCGAACGACTAACAGGGAACAGAATTAACGTTAATCTTTAGTTACCATATTAACTTCAGTCCTTTCTTCCACCAGCTGCTGCATCCTGGCCTTGATCTCACTGCCGAACGGACCAAAGTTCTGAAACGTCACAAAGAAGAAAAACAATGACAATGACTGAAAATCAGATCAGAAAAGTTTAAAGTGTAACTCAACCCTGAAGGTGTGAAACAGTGAACATGTGAACATATCTATAGTCGTGTTAATTTTCAAAATCAGGCGTTGAGCGGACTTAGCTTCAGACGAGGAGGTTTAGTTAGTGTTTAAAAGCTGTGGCGTTCACCAAGGCTCAATTTTGGGCCCCCACACTTTTTACCGGACTCAGTTATTACTTTTCTTTCAGTTGTCAGTTGATAATATTCTTGGTATAGATTATTTTCCAAATTAAGGAACATTTTCGTGCAGCTGTTTTGCAGAACAGCCAACAGGAGGCGCTCTCTCTTTATGAATTATAAACCTATAAATGTCAGACTTTGAAAAGGATTCTGATTATTCAGGTTTGTGTTAGACTTTAAAACAGATTTACAAAAAATATATAAATATTTTCTATTATGTGATTTTATTTAGGTAAAACTAGAACACAGTTGTTTTTTTTGGAAGTATGAATCATCTTTTTTTCTTACACATAAACACGCTCAGGAGCAACGTGAGGTTACATGTCTTGCTCAGGGACACATTACTTTTAAAAATTAAGACAGCTGGGAATTGAACCCTCAACCTTCCAGGTGAAAGATGACTTGCTCTACTACCCCACTGAACCACTGTCACCCCATAGGCGCTGAAAGATATTTGAAAGAAACAGAAATAACTAAGATTACAGCTAAATAACCATTTTAAAATATCACATTGACGTAATAGTGCGTCAGAAATCTAAACAATGAATCAGTTAAATATTTACACTCAACAAATATCATTAACTCGCACGTAACTGCAAACAAGATGCCCATAAATCTGCTCACGACACACAGAAAATGAAGCTTTGCATGACTGAAAAAAGTGGTGATTATTTTCCAATAAGTAAACAAATAATATCTACATCGATATCTCACTGGGCTGTTTTTTGCACGTTTTTTTTTTACAGTGTCAACAGAAGCAACACTTCATCCTCCACACGTTCACGGCGTGTGTCGTGTTATTCACACAGTTGTGTCAACACTCGTGTTGTCATAATAACCTTCAACAAAAGACGTGGAGATTCTTTTTTTTCTTTTTTTTGGTGGAGGGAATGTTGTCGAGGAAGAACGTACCGGGTAAAAACTGCACTCCTCCTCTTCACCGTCGTCCTCCATGTTCTGTTTCAAAACAAAAATGAAAAATAAAAATGCATTAACATTAAGTAAGTCTAAATTATGTTCTTTTTATGCCTGACAACAATGTCCAAACTACAATTAAACAACAGCACTTTGTTCGGCCTGTTGTTTTTCTTCAGATTATTATTATTCTGTCATTTTTGTGGGGGTTAACGTGAATAAAAACTCTGGAAAACGAGTTTGTTGCCCTGACTCTAACGTGCATCCCTGAATTCTTTGAGAATTTTTGACCAAACAGGAAGTCGGCCATGTTGGTTTTGGCATCCATCTTGGCGATTATGGTATTAGATTTCACGAAGCAAATAAAATATCTGTTTAATCATTCAAAAATATTTATTGTTTGAAAATATACTTGTTCTTTGTGCTCCATGATTTGTTCTTTTCGAAGAATAAAATACAATATTTTTGAATGATTAAATCGATATTTTATTTGCTTCTTTAAAAGTGTTGTTTGAAAATATTGACACAAATCTAATACCATAGGTGACTGGCACACTTCGTAAATGAACAAAGTCGTATGAGGACGTCTATCGTACCAACATAACTTTTCTCTCTCTCTCACGAGGGTTACTCCACAGACCTAAAACGATTCAGTTTGAATGATTTCTTTGTTTTATGGAGCAAAGAAACCAGAAATATTCAAAGGATATGAGATTATTTTGATAATTAATGACGCTAAAATCAATTTAAAAACCTTTACCAGTTTACCAGGGGTTTACCAACACTATATTATTAGATACTACGATAAACTGGAATACTTGTGAAATCATTTGTACTGTATCGATATACAGCTCTAGTGAGTGAGAGCACTTGGCACCACATAGTGGACTGAAACATTTATGAACTATTACGAAGTTGAAGGGGTCATTTCAAAGACACAATTCTCCAACTGTGTAAAATACCACTGTTGAAATAAACATGACGCAGCTAAAGGGCTTTTGCTGATTTTTCTGTGCATATACACAACATTCGGATCATAATGGATTTTACATATCTGTCTGATATTTGACCAATACTAACCAATACTGATTCCCATCCCTAATAATAATACTAATAAAAACAACAATTATAACATGTGTGAGCTTTGGTTTGTGGGTTAAAGAGCACACGTCCAGATAAAGAGGTCACACGCTCAGTGTTTGTAACCAGATATTCCTCCTCCTTCACCTCCTCCTCCTGCGCTTTACTCTGCTCTACTCAAACACAGCGACACAGTAACTCTGCACTCTGGTCTAAATGTGATCTCATCAACCTTCAGCAGTTTGACGTTTCCTCTGAGAAAATGTGGCAAAACTTCCCATAACTGTACAACAATGGAGTAAACAAACATTTTTATTCAATACTAGAGACAATATGAAAAAAAAACAACTCCATATTTTGATGATCGCAGTCAATTTATGACAACTGAAAATTAATATTTTAGCTGATTCATTTTTTTATGTATATTTTGCAGTGCTATCCAATACGTTAAAGGGATTCATCTTGGAAAAAAGTCAATTCATGAAAAAAGTGATTCATCTTTACTGCTGCGTTTGATTTACATCGGTGAGTGACGCCACCCCCGAAACGTCACCGTGTTCCACTCAAGAAGTCAGACCTGCAAACGTATATCGGTCTAGCCGTTGTTAGCAATACTGAGTCGATAGCAAGACTCTACGTGGGACACCGTAGAACCCCACACAAAAATGGCGCAGTAACACGACTATGGCTAAAATGTAAACAGTACTATGTGTACAACTGATTTACTGTGAAACAAATACGCTGAGAAGATGCTATTCACGGTAAAAGAAGCAGTGTTTATACGGTGGCAAGTTTCCGAGTTTATGAATTGGAATTACGAAAAATTCAGAGTTCCGACTTGTCCTCGTGTCCACCTGCAATACCACCAATGCACAACAGTGGGCGGCGGCCCACACTTTGAGAAACATTGGTCTAAATGAAAAGATATCATTGGCCAGACTAATATTCTAGCTAGCATCACAACAAAAGAGCAAAAGTGAGACATTTCTCTGTCCACGTGATTTAAATTGCTATTATGTGGCCAAAAAAACCCCAACTCAGACAAGTTTAAATTGAATATTTATCCGTAGCTGACACTCACAAAGTAAGCTACAAGTCTTCTATTAGCCTCCAATATTTACCTTGTATTTTTGAACACAGTCCTCAGTGTCTTGTCTCCGCCTCTCTGAGGGGACAATCCGCTACACAACACGAGTAAAAACAAGCGAAACACGCACACTCCGCATCTGCGTTGACTTAATGAGCGCGTGGCACCAAACAAATGTACGAAAAACGTGAGCTAAAGTCATTTAAAGTGAAGCGACAACGCGCTTTTTTGCTCCACTTACCTTTTCTTCTATTCAACTTTTAGTATTTACACAGACATGACTTACGGTGGGGTAAGTTAGCGCGGTGACACGCGATCAGCGTTTCCGGTCAAGTCTTAAAAATACAACAAAAATATATAGTCGCTTTGAAATTGTTAAGTTTTATCTTTAAATAAACGTTTTTATGTAAACTTTCAAATTATATTTCTCACGATAGCATTAAATTCAACATTTAATCATATATATAGGTTTGTTTTAATTCCAATTATCTAAATGTTATTTGTGATTATATTTAGTTTCAGTATGTTATCGAGATCTAATTACTTAATTGGTCTTTTTTTACGCGAACTGTTGGACTTGTTTCTCTTAACCATTCCTCTTACAGCTTTCTTTGTTTTCATGAACTTCACAAAAACAAAAATAAAATTCCACCAAAAAAAAATCCCCTTTCGTGTAGCCACGTCCATTATTTTGAAGGGCAACTCTTGTGTAGTTTTGCCAGTTCCGGCGAACTTCACGCGCGCTCTTGTCACTGAGACATGAGCACAAGTATCACGGCTTCTCATTGGCTGATGGGCGGTGCTTCTCAGCCAATCGTTGCACGCGTCACTGCTCAGTCAGTCACGTTAGCCAGGGACAGCGGAGTGACAGGGAGACTCAAGGTGAGAGAAGTCGAGCTTTCTTTTTCACCGTTATAAATGAATAAATAATGTAATATTTAACGTTTTAAAACAATATTTTAACACATTCATGTAAATCTATGATTCTCTTTCAGATAAATGACGCAGCACGAGCTGGTTTATGAGTTATCGCTAGCTTAGCTAGGCAACGCCATGGCCGTAAACACACACTTCCAGGCGTAAACTTCACAAAATTAACATCGATACTTTAGAATAGTTGGATTGTAATGGACTTATTTTGGACAATTGGTGATTTATTGTCTTACACTGTAGTACGCACTGTGTTTGTGAATACATAAAATTTCTTACTAGAGCTGCAACGAACGATTACTTTAATAATCGATTAATCTGTCGAATATTTGTACGATTAATGCAGTAGTCGTTTGGTCCATAAAATGTCAGAAAACGTATGTTGAAAAGTGTTGATCAGTGTTTGTCAAACCTGGAAATTATGACGAGAAACTATGAAATATTCAGATTTAAGAAGCTGAAAAACATGTCAAACTGTCTCCTATGGAAAAATAATTACCTTTATTTTGTCCTCTGGGTTTAGAGCTGTCTTCACTGTATTTTTCCTTTTGTTTGTAGGTTTTTCTGAGTCGACAGGAGGAGAAACAGCTGTGGCACCATGGGTGTGTTGTCCAACCTGATGCGGGGTCTGGTGAGAGGAGCGGATAGGATGTCTGAGTTCACCAGCAAACGTGGATCGAGGACTCACAACAAAGGCCGGGGCGCAAGGCCTGCTGGACTGAGGCTGAGCAGCAGGAAGTTCCTGACCATCAGAGCCATGGTCCCAGAGTTTGTGGTGCCGTCATTGGACGGCTTCGCCCTCAAACCCTACGTGTCATACCAAGCGCCCAGAGGAACGGAGCCCCCACTCACAGCACAGAGCTTGTTCGCAGAGGTGGTGGCTCCTCAGATCAGGAAGGACCTTGACGACGGAACCTTCAGCAAAGACAACCTGGAGAAATATGGATTTGAGCCAACGCAGGAAGGGAAGCTCTTTAAACTCTATCCCAAGAACTATGTGCGTTAAAATGCACGGACTTCTGACCTACTGGAGACTTAAAAACACTTATTTTGTTTTACATGTGACTTCACAATAAATATTTGCATGGAGGCGACGACATTAAGGCTTTTTTCTTGAGTCTGGGGGTAAATTATGAGATGCACACAGAGAACGTAGAAGCTGTCGGGCAACTTTTATTGGTCAGAAAGTGTGAAGAATAAGAATGTTTCCAGTAGACAAGTGACCAAAAACATGAAAACTGCAAAAGAATAAAACTCACTGACTTCATCAGAAACACCGCTCAGGTGCCTGATTCACATGTTCAGGGGAAAGTTCAGGGTTTTTAAGTGTGGTTGTATGTCGTACTTATATGATTCAGGTTGTCAAAGAGTCTTTTATGAGAAGGAATCTTAAGTTTGTGTCACTTTTCCCTCTCCCACACCAAAGTCCATAGAGAAAATCTGTGATTTTAGCTTTTAGGGGACACAGGAGCTGCTGGTCTACTGCTGCCTCGTGTGGTCACTTTGTGTCACTGAGGTCAATCCGAACAAAGAATTTCAAACACTGAAGTGACAATATAAGACCTTTGAACTTAGTGATGGAGGCAGCAGTGGATCTACAACTCTTGTGTACTGTGATGTAAAATCAGTGGTTTTCTGTATGGAGTTCGGTGTGGGAGAGTGAGTGGCTTTACAAACTTCAGTTTCCTGTTGGAAAAAAGTGTGTTTAACAGTGAGCTAAAGCAGAAAACATATACTTAAGAAAGTCTACATGCTCCATGTGCATGTACTTCATATAAAACATGCTCAAAAACCCCAAACTAACCCTTGGAAAATCAGTTGCTGGTCTTCACGCACTGTGTTTGTGATTAAAAAAACCTTGTGAGTAGTATAATGTGGTGGAGGATGTGCTGTATGACATCAATACACAATTTAAATATAAGATTATACAAAAGAAACCATCAATAATGTCATTATTATGAAAATATAGATTCTGTTTTGTTATTTTAACATTCTGTGGTAAACGTACTGTAAAAGTGAAAGGGACTAAAAATAACTGATAATATCGCTTAGCTTTGGTTCGATCGATCCATCCTGAGTGATCTGATCACATTCTGTTCTGAATGCATCATCTAATCTGATTACAAAAAAAGGTGGTTTCATGACTCGCGTGACTCCGCCTCCTCTGCTAAGGTCCACTGATCCGCAGCAGTTTCACTGTTTGTTTTTTTTACAGTTCTTACGACGTCCCCATACCTAGTTTTTTTTAACTACTGCCACATTAGAAATGATAGTCACACCATCTCTTAACAGTGTTTGGGCAGATAAATGAGAATGGTACCAATTAGGGCCACGACTAATGATTATTTTCATAATCAATGACTCCGTCAAGTATTCGTTTGGTCCATAAAATGTTAGAAAATGTTGAAAAATGTCGATCCGTGTTTGTCAAACCTGGAAAGGATGACGTTCTCAAATGTCTTGTTTTGTCCACAAATGAAAATATGATTTCTTTGTTCTAAAGAGCAAAGAAACCAGAAAATATTCACATTTAAGAAGCTGAAAAATCACAGAAACTTGCTTTAAGTATTGAAAGAAAAAACCTCCTGACGACACTTGATTAATTTAGTAATCAATTAATAACTAATACCATGATACAATACACATACACAAATAAATCAAGGTATAGGAGCAGAGGAGTTTAAAAATACTGGTTAAACTGCTGTCAGCCAAGGAGGCGGAGTCTAACTTGTCCTGACGACAGATTGCCTTCATGATACTGGGACCCATGAGCTCGGGCCGATAACAACACTGATAAATAAACTGTGGGTTGATACAGAGGTCGTCTCCTCTGTTGTCAGCAGATGTAGATTTGACATTTTACGAGGAGGTAGCAGCTTATTCAGGCTAGTCATTAGTCATATCAGGGGATCTTATATGGTGTTTGCCGATATCTGATAGCTACAATTTAAAGCCAATATCGGCCGATACTGATATTGTTGTGCCTCCCTATTTCTTTTTCTAGTAATTAGCATCTTATTTCATGTTAAAGCAGCGCGACTAGAGTTTTTATTCACTCAGCTCCTCCTCACACACACACACACACACACACACACACCGACATCAAACACACACACGTGTCAGTCAGATTTATGAACAGACATGAATTCAGCGTGTGTGTGAACAGTCGTGTACTTAACTCAGCCCACACGTGACCAGATCACTGAGGACGTGGTGGGATGTTAACACCAGGCCTGTAGGGGGCGTCAGCGTTGCTCAGTGCCCTGCGGAGCTTCTTCTGGAGTCCAGTCCCAGCGCCACACGTGGAGCATGTGGTCGTAGAAGGAGCAGGTAGCGAGCAGACAGGACACTGAGGCGGCGTCGTGGTCCGGGGTGGGGGCGGGGCCCACAGCAGGGGCGGAGGAAGGTGCCGTGACGCTCTCTGGGATGTAGCGTCCCGTGTCGTCCTCCAGGGAAGTATCGAAGCTGGCGGTGGGAGACTCGTACTGAATCCGCAGGTGTCCTCGGCTCTCCGCAAAGCTTTCCTTTGGTTCTGCGGCGACAGGTGAGCAGGGGGCGGGTTCGTCCAGGGAAACGCGGGACCAGTCGGCGCCGTACGCCAGGGAGTTGTGGAGGATGTAGGAGGCGACGATGGGACAAGCCCCTGCGCTGCTCTCTGGACAGACAGACAAATAACCTGGTTACGGAGAAACTGGACAGCAGCTGATTCAGCGAGAGGAGTCGAGGGGCGGGACTAGAAGTGGGAGGGATTACACACAGATTTTAACCAAACACCTTTCCTTCATACTCTACCTAAAGCCTGTTGACAGTGAAGGATATGGAAGTCGTTGTGCATGCAGGCAGCCAGCAGCAGGTCAGGATTGGTCGGATGCCACTTCAGCCTCCAGACGCCGCCACCCGTCGCCGTCTCGCTGAGCGGCTGCCGCATGTTCCTGCCGTCCCAGAGCAGAACCTGCTCATCGTAGCTGCAGGACGAGAAGCCAAAGACTCAGAGACTCAGAAACATTACCCTATACAATACTGTTCAACATCTATCACAGAGACAGACAGAATGAAGAAAGTCAGGACGACTAAGGGAAGAAAATAAAACCAAACAAACTCCAAACACAAGAAGAGGATGTGGCATTTCAAGATTTTCCCATTCTGTGACCTGCTTTCCAAAAATAGCTTCAGTTTCAGTGCTCCCAAAACATTGGCCGATTCTCCTGAACTCCTGTTTGTGTGTGTGTGTGTGTGTGTGTGTGTGTGTCCTTCAATACCCAAACAGTCAGAGACAGGAAGCTGGAGAACATTTTACCAGATCACCAAAAATCCCGAGACACAGGAGAGTTGGATCACTGCTACACACAGAGCAGAGTCAACTCGAGTCGAGTCGAGCTAGAACTCAAGTGGTTTGACACTGGCTTCTCCTGCCAACATGGCGGCACGAACATCACGTGACCTCCAGAACTCCAGAAATGACTGGGATATTTACCTGCCTGTTGCCAGGATGTGTTCCCGGTGAGGGTTGCTCTGAATACTGCACACGCCCATCGAGTGCCTTCAAAGAGAACAGACCAGGATATATCAGTGTACTTTACTATAAAAGGGAAAAAATTCCAAAAACAAACTCACTCGTCCTCACCTTTTACTGGTCACAGTGGGACAGGAAGGACCCATCCTGAGATCCCAGCCCTTCAGTTTGCAGTCGTCACCACCTGATGAGAAAAGGACAATCTTTAGACTGAGGAGGCGATCACGCAAGACTATCGCGGTTAAGTCTGGCATGTTTCTGAATCGTTCAGAATCTCTTTTATCCTAAGTATCTTTTATTTAAGTATCCTGGCTATAATCTGAAAAATGAATGTATACAACAGCTCAGTTGTAAACATAAACCTGAGGCCTTGGTTTTCTACTTCACTGTGACAGTAACAGGTGTTAAGAATCTTTGACGATAAGATTTTTACAATTCTCCGAGAGTCTTGCAAGTCTAAGAATTGAAAAAACATGTTTTCTTATATTATTTGTTTGTAATTTTTATGCCTTTATTGGACAGGACAGTAAAGCATGAACGGTGGTAAGACACAGAATAGAACCCTAGTTGCTGCAGACGGCCTTGACCCCTTGAAACGCCAACTCTACCAACTTATCGCTACCACAATATCAATCCAGTGATCTGGATCTGAGAATTCCAATAAATCACATCAATATTGCATCCTTTACATAAAAATTGGGATGTTACCGGTATAAACCAGCTGTGTGTCCCAGTAGGAGAAGGCCGAGATCCAGGCCTCAAAGTCGTGAGCCTTCCACTGCGACAGAGTCGTCAGAGAACCCTCATCCAGAGAGAGAACACTGATGCATCCGGCAGAGTCGCTGCACACCACACGCACGTCACTGCTGCTGACACACACACACACACACACACACACAGGACTTCTGTTCAATACATGGTTCTGTAGAATGGACTACTTTGGTAGCATGACAGTCTTTACCTGTCCATTCTTCCAGTGGACCAGTCCAATGACAGAGTCAGCCGCTCTGCTCCGACCTCCAGGCTGCTGAGAGGCTGCAGACTGCGGCTGCCTTCCTACTGGATACACACAGTCATCAGTGAAGACAACCGAATCAAGAAGAACTACAACAACAATGAATCACTAACAAAACTAATCGTCCTTTGAGGTTGTCAACGGCCAAATTTACTGAAGCTGCAAAACGTGTCCGTGCCTGCAATTCCTCGTCTGACGTCACACTTCTCACCTGACTCGCCGACATCGCGTAGAGCTGCAGTTCTCCCGTGGCAGCCGCTGCTCCGAGTATCGCCTTCTCTGACACCGACACATGGCACCTGAGCAAATGCAAAGAAGAAAAACGTTAGCTACATTACAGCAATGGCTGCGCGATTATGATAAATCATGTTTAATGAGGCTCAAGACTGACTGAGTGTTATGAGTTCACACCCTCACACCAGTCACAGATACTTTTCTTACCATTTGACGTCTAAAATGGCCGGCGTGTCGACGCGCTGCAGCTCCGTGAGAGGAGGACTCATCGGTGCTTCGCGACGAAAGTCAAAAAGGTACAAATGGCCACTGCGGGTGGGCGTGGCCTCATCAACCCCGGCCTGCAGATTAAACATGCACACAGACAGGCAACAGTCAGAGACTGTTGCCTGTCTGATTATACAAAAATCTATTTTTTAGATTTTTGTATAATCTAAAAAATACAAAAAGAAAACTTAAAAAGCCAAAGAAATAAAAATGTCCACAAAATGGTTATGTCAGTATATTTGTCATTGGATCATTATCTCTTTACATGCTTATACACTCAGTTAAATACAATCATTTTATATTTATACATACCCATGTTTTTATTTCTGACTTCTTTGAGTGTCTGCTATAAAATGGCACTTGTATTGCTTCCTTTTTTGTTGTTATTTGTTGTTGCTTTCTCCTATTGTTGTTGTTGTTGATTTATCCTTTGAATGTGTATATTTCTTGGGGAGGTGCTTCTTATAAGCCCATGTAGGGTTTTTTACCCTCTCCTGCACTTACTATTCTTCTTTAATTTCTGTTTTTTGTATTGTCGTTTTTTTTATGGTGCAAATAAATAAATACAAATACAAATACAAATACAATGAGGAGCTGGAATTAAGTGTTCTGTAACATCGACTCATTGCTCTTCGCCATGACCTGCACACAGGAAGTAGGTCTTTCATAAATAAACAAACTCCTTTTAGTGAATGTATCGTAGAAACATAAAAAAACATGTCACTTTGTACCAAACACACCAGAGACATACTTTGCCATACGTGACACAGGAGACTGACCTTCAACACTAGAGCTGAAACAAATACTCGATTCATCGATTATTAATCGATTACTAAATGAATCGTCGACTTTTTTGATAATGGATTGATCTGTTTGAAGCTTTTTTCATGATTAAAACAAGATTTCTGATTGTTTCAGCTTCTTCAATGTGAATGCATTCTTCGTTTTTCTTCGTTTCTTTGCTCCATATAACCAAGAAATCATTCAAACTGAATCATTGTGTTTGTGGCCAAAACAAGACATTTGAGAACATCATCATTTCCAGGTCTGACAAACACTGATCAACATTTTTTAAAGTTTTCTGACATTTTATGGACCAAACGATGATTCGAGAAAATACTCGGCATATTGATCGATTATGGTGAATATAATCATTAGCTTCGGCTCTAAAAGGCAACAACAAACGTTTCAAGTTGAAAAACTGGGTTTCGTGACCTCTGACCTCATGTGTCATAAGACATTTTTGGATAATATTTCGCAAAATACTGTTATGTCAATGGTAAACAAATATAATATCAATAACTAGTAGTTGAATACCCCTGTTTGCTGCTTCCTTCACAGAGTGTGTGTGAATCACCAAACACTGACAATAACAGTCAAGGTTTTTTTGTCAGGGATGTTAAGAAGAACCAGTTTAGATTCTCACCCCTTTCTGTAGTTGGTACGTCCCGCAGACCAGGATGTTGTGGCATGGTGGAACGGGACACCACTCCACCGTGTCCGCGCTCTGTCCCGTGTCAAACACCTGGAGACTGCGAGTCCTGGACTTCCACGCCATGACCTGCTGCTCTGCAGAACATCACTGTCACTGCTGCTGCTGATGACGTCACTGCAACGTCAACACGTCTCAGTCAAACCAAAGTCCAACTCAAACAGCTCAAAAAACCCCAAAACACATTAATCCTTAAACCGCCCCTTAATTAATCCTCAGTTCCGAGCTAACTCGGCTAACTGTTTACTAGCGAGCTGGCTAGCTAGCAGGCTGTAGTTAAACGGGAACAGAAGCAGAAAACACTTTAAACAAACGCATACATTTTCAGTAAGTGAGTGGAAATCAATTAAAGTCAAATGAATGTTTGTTTTTCCACCAGTTATTGATTCAAACTAACTCACATGTAACTCAGTCACTCACTCAGCAGCGCCCGGTACAGAGAGGAGAGTAAGAACGTCACAGGTCACGTGACCTTCAAGTGCCGACGTCACGATATACAAAAAACTTTATTATCCAACATTTACAAAACAAGACAGAGAACAAGTTAAAGAAATGGACGTTTGTAAACAGCAGTACGACTACTAGTATCACTACTAGTACTTTTACTACTACTACTGCTAATACTATTACTACTATTACTATTATTACTACTACTACTACCACTACTACTATTACTATTACTACCACTAATACTTCTACTAATACATTGCTACTAATACTATAACTACTACTACTATTACTACCACTAATACTTCTACTAATACATTGCTACTAATACTACTATTATTATTATTACCACTGTTACTATTACTACTACTAATACTAATACGACCAATACTAATACTACTACTACTAAAATGAACAAAACATTTTTTTTTCTAAATCAAATTAATTAAAAGACATGATTTCACTGGTATGTGATTAGTTTAAAACTGTTTACCTCATGAACAAAACATTTTTTTTTCTAAATCAAATTAATTAAAAGACATGATTTCACTGGTATGTGATTAGTTTAAAACTGTTTACCTCATCAGAAACGCTCTCTCTCATATTTCTCATGACTTTTTTAGAGAGTTTATTTTCGACCTTCCAGTTCAGCTGTGCTGCAGCAGTTTTATTTAAGTTTATTCTATTTATGTTGCAAGTTTCAATATCGTATTTTAGTTCACGTAGAAGCTCGAACACATCATTTCAACCTCATACAAAGAAAATTCCCTTCTGTGTTTACGGGTGAGCGTCACCCCTCAGTGATTTCTGGACTGAGTTAAACAGTGATACACTGTCAAAGCATGAAGGTTAATGACCGTGAACTGTTTCAAAAAAAGGGGAAATGCTGTTTTTGTAACAAGGAACCGCTGTAATTCAAAATGCTGCAGCACGAGTTCTGACAGGAACTAGAAAGAGAGTCCATATAACTCCAGTGTTAGCTTCTCTACACTGGCTGCCCATACAGTTTAGAATTCAATTTAAAATCCTCCTCCTCACGTACAAAGCACTTAATGGTCACGCCCCTTCATACCTGAAAGACCTAGTCTTACCTTATCACCCTAACAGACCACTTAGGTCACAAAATACAGGTTTACTTGTGGTTCCCAGAGTCTGTAAGAGTAGAATGGGAGACAGAGCCTTTAGTTACCAGGCTCCTCCTCTCCTGTGGAACCAGCTCCCAATGATAGTTCGGGAGGCGGAGACTCTCTGTATTTAAAGTTAAACTTAAAACTAACCCTAACCCTGTGGTACGCGCACATTCACTCTCTCACACTCAGGAAGTGATTATGACTTTTTATATGTCATTAACCTTGTCTCTTTCTCTCCCTCGTTTGTGTCCTTCCTTCCTTCCCTCTCTCTCTCTCTGTTTTCTCATCATGCAGGTTGCAGGATCCAGATCCAGTTTTCGAGGCTACGCTTATCATCACCATTATTATTATGTTATAATTAAAAGTCGATATCATTAACTGTATAAACTTGTAACCTGATACAGTTGTTGTGTATCTGCTCCTGGTCTCCCTCCCTCTCTTCTGTCTCTACCTCATCTCCCTATTGTCCTTTCTCTCCCCCCTTTCTGTCCCCCACCTCTCCTCTGTCCTTTCACCCCAACCGGTCGAGGCAGATGACCGCACATCTCTGAGCCTGGTCCTGTCAGAGATTTCTTCTTCTGTTAAGAGGGAGTTTTTTCTCTCCACTGATGCCTAGTGTTTGCTCATTGTGTGAACTGTTGTGTTTCTCTGCTCTCCTTCATGTTGTCTATGTACAGACCTGAGATCATGTATGTTATGATTTGGCGCTATACAAATAAAATTGAATTGAATTGAATTGTAAATAAATACATAAACAATAGTTTTCACATCTAGTTTCCTTAAAAACAACATAAATCCACAGTTAAATTCACTTACACCGTGTTTATAAGAGAGCTTCACGTTTTCAGTGAGCCTCAGCCGGGGTCTAAATTTAAACTCCCCTGTCTTTGCTTTTGTTTTATTTTGGTTGGTCCTCTGCCGCACGCTGTCTCTCTCACATCATTTTCCGTGTTGCTCATGATGAGAAACAGGAAGTGAGAGGAGCAGCAGAAACAGCAGCAGCAGCAGCAGCAGAGTGAGGAAGGGAAGTGTGATCTGCCTAACACACGCGTCTGACGAGCAGCAGATTATAATCCTCCTCACAGGTAAGAGCTTTATTCTCCTGTAAATGTTTTACTGATGCTTTGGATTTGATTTTATTACTTTAAAATTCAAAAGATTCAACATCTGAACTCAAAATAATATAGTAACTTATTTATTATTATTTTTTACATTCTGTACAGTTTTACAGTCTTATTAACTAATATAATATTATAAAAGAAAAGATAATTGAACAATAACATATTAGTTTATATTCTTTGTTGTTATGTTGTAAATTTTATGGGGAAGTTGGTTTGTTTTCCGCTGAAGCTCAAAACCACTGTGATGTCATGGAACTATGACTGACAGCTATCATTTATTCACTCTGCCATCGCTCTCTCTCTCTCTCTCTCTCTCTATATATATATATATATATACATGAAATGTGTTTTTAATATATAAATGTGTGTGTATACGTGTGTGTGTGAGAGAGTTCTCACGTCATGGTCACACTGCTGGTGTCAGTGAAGCTGACACATCCTGTGCTTCCTGTCAGATTACAGGAAGACAGCGGTGTGATATATATGTGTATATATATATATATATATATATATACACATATACACATATATATGTATATATAAATGTGTGTGTGTGTACACATGTATAAAATATGAAATGTGCCTTTAGAAAGTGTATGTGTATGTATGTATAAAAAGCCCATTTCTAATTTATTATATATATGTGTATATATGTATATATATCTATATGTATACATGTGTGTGTATTTATTACACACACATAGACACATACAGTATATAGGGCACATTTATTATTTATTATATATATGTGTGTATGTATGTGTATATATTGATGTAGATAAATATTTCTTCCACACACATACATATATTTGTACACACACACATATATATATATATATATACTGTGTATATATATATATATATGAGGCACATTTCATATTTATTATATATATGTGTATGTATACACTCACATACACACATAAACTTGTTTTTATATGTTAGTGAGGACATAGTTATCATAGACATATGATGCATTCCTTGGCCCCTTACCCTAACCTTAACTACAACTACAAACCTAACCTAGCCTAACCTGGTCCAGGTCTTAACCCTGAAAAAGTCCCTCAAAGTTTTGGGGGGCCAGTCAAGGTGTGGACCACACACTCATGCACAAACAGATGTGTGTGTGTGTGTGTGTGTGGGTGTGGTTCACACTCACTTCCTCTTGTTCTCTTCTTCACGTCACAGGAGATGAAATAATTCTGGATTCTGTGTTTCTTTGATCTTTTGTTGTAGGTCTGATCTCACGATGGCTCAAGGCTGCCTCAAGTGTTTGAAGTTTGTCATGTGTATCGCCAACTTGTTGTGTTTTGTATGTAAACTCTGTCTCATTTACACACATCACTGTGGTTTCTTTTACTGCATAATACACATATATATGTACACATTGTATGATATGATCATGGAATGTTTCTCCTCTTATTTAAGACTAAGCTATCTTAAGAATGTGTTTGCAACTTTATCTCACCTTTACACTCACTTTTACTGGCCAGAAACTGAAGTTTGTAAACCACTCACTCTCCCACACCAAAGTCCATAGAGAAAATCAGGGAGTGGTTCACAAACTTCAGCTTCCTGTTGGGAAAGTCTGTGTAACACTGAGATAAAGACGTGAACATGTTCTTAAGATATCAGAGACTTAAGGTCAGCTCAGCTAATATAGTATTTAAGACTCCTTTAAGACTTCAGTGCTAGAACTAAACACCCATGAGCAAGGCAGCGTGGCAGCGTGGCCGTGTCCTGACTGTAGTTTGACGCCGTGTGTGTCGTCAGGTGTGCGGCGTGTCAGTGATCGGCTTAGGCGTCTACATGATGATGAACTTGGGAATGCGCGAGTTCACGCTGCTGTTGATCAACGGCAAAGTGGCACACATGCTGCTGATCAGCGGCATCGTCATCACCTGCATCTCCTTCCTGGGCTTCCTGGGAGCGCTGAAGGAGAACCGATGTCTGCTGCTCATGGTACACACACACACACACACACACACACACACACACGCTTATCGTCTTTGATCTAGTGTACATCATGTGACATGTTTGTGTTGTTGTTGTTGACAGTACTTCCTGCTGTTGTTCCTCCTGATGTTGGTGGAGTTGACTGCAGCCTGTTTACTCCTCATGTATGAGAATCAGGTAAGTTTGTGTTGTTCACCTCTCTCACTGCTGTGTAGTGTTGTGTACTGTTGTAGTGTTGTGTAGTGTTGTGTATTATTATATTGTTGTGTAGTGTTGTGTACTGTTGTAGTGTTGTGTAGTGTTGTGTATTGTATTGTTGTGTATTATTGTATTGTTGTGTAGTGTTGTGTACTGTTAGTGTTGTGTAGTGTTGTGTATTATTGTATTGTTGTGTAGTGTTGTGTACTGTTGTAGTGTTGTGTAGTGTTGTGTATTATTGTATTGTGTAGTGTACTGTTGTAGTGTTGTGTATTATTGTATTGTTGTGTAGTGTTGTGTATTGTTGTATTGTTGTGTAGTGTTGTGTATTGTTGTATTGTTGTAGTGTTGTGTAGTATTGTGTAGTGTTGTGTAGTGTTGTGTAGTGTTGTGTATTATTGTATTGTTGTGTAGTGTTGTGTATTGTTGTATTGTTGTGTAGTGTTGTGTACTGTTGTAGTGTTGTGTAGTGTTGTGTATTATTGTATTGTTGTGTAGTGTTGTGTATTGTTGTGTGTTGTGTAGTGTTGTGTGTTCTGTATTGTTGTATTAGTGTAGTGTGTATTGTTGTAGTGTTGTGTAGTATTGTGTAGTGTGTGTAGTGTTGTGTATTGTTGTATTGTTGTAGTGTTGTGTATTGTTGTAGTGTTGTGTTGTCTATTGTTGTGTATTGTTATGTAGTGTTGTGTATTGTTGTGTAGTATTGTGTATTGTTGTGTATTGTTGTGTATTGTTGTGTAGTGTTGTGTAGTGTTGTGCAGGGCTGGACTACCATGATTATTTATGGGATACATGGAGGCACATGTGTTGTTTCACAGTAAATTAGTCATAGATTAACAATCCGATGATTAATGTCATGTAGTGTAGTTTACTGTTGTGTACTGTGCTAATCTGGTGGGCGGAGCTTAGAAGAGAGAGACCTGATCCGACTACTATCCGACTCTACCTCGACTAAGACGACAAAAAAAAAAAAAAACAAAAAAAAAAATTGTATTGCACTTATGACTAGCACTTCATAGTTTGTTCTACTTGAAGCTCTTACTTACTTCTAGCTCTTATTTGTACCCAAATGTTTAAATGCACTTTGGATAAAAGCGTCTGCTAAATGACATGTAATGTAATGTAATGTAATGATCCCAGAACATGAGTATTTCATGACCTGGGAGTTTGACGAGAATGAACTTGCATACTGCAGCTTTAAAACCTTTGTATTTATTTATATTATTATGACGACACACTGCTGTTGACTGTTGTTAGATTGCGCCTACGGTGGAAAAGGAGCTGACTGAACAACTGAAAAAAGCTCAAGGACACGCAGGAAACTCCACCAGTGGGCAGTGGGAGCTGGTTCAGACTCAAGTGAGCGGGTGGTGGGACCCTGTTCAGACTCAGGTGAGTGAGTGGTGGGACCTGGTTCAGACTCAGGTGAGTGAGTGGTGGGACCTGGTTCAGACTCAGGTGGAGTGGTGGGACCTGGTTCAGACTCCAGGTGGCGAGTGGTGGGACCTGGTTCAGACTCAGGTGAGTGAGTGGTGGGACCTAGTTCAGACTTAGGGCGGGTGGTGGGACCTGGTTCAGACTCCAGGACAGACTCAGGTGGTGGTGGGACCTGTTTCAGACTCAGTGGTGGGACCTGGGACCTGTTCAGACTCAGGTGAGTGGTGGTGGGGTCAGACTCAGTGGTGGGACCTGGTTCAGACTCAGGTGGTGGTGGTGGGACCTGTTTCAGACTCAGGTGAGCGGGTGGTGGGACCTGGTTCAGACTCAGGTGAGCGGGTGGTGGGACCTGGTTCAGACTCAGTGATAGATTGGTGTTGTTTACTTTTAAAACGCTGTGTTCCAGCTGAACTGCTGTGGAGTCCACAACGTGTCGGACTGGAAGAACGCGGTGCCGAAGTCGTGCTGCCAGAAAACTTGTGACGTCCCCAAACCTCCATACAGAGAAAAGGTAGACGCTGAAGTAACGGTGATGAACACATGAATCTAAAGCTGCGCTATGCAACGCGCACACACACTGGAAATAATTTACATTCTAGAATAGATTTCAATCACTTACTTAATTTCTGAAAATAGTCTAAATTCTGACTTTTGTAACTCTCAAATTCTGACAACTCAGAATTCAAACTTTTACTTAACTCTGAGAATTCAGACTTTTTTTTACTTAACTCTGAGAATTCAGACTTTTTTTTTTACTTTAATTTTGACTTAAAACAACCCCCAAAACTCTCAGAATTTGTCATTTTGTCTCTGGATTCTTTTTGTTTTTCACATTTTGTTTCAAAAACAAAAAAACTTCTGTAAATCTGAAATCACAAAATTCGGACTTTCAAGTTAAATCTTTGAATTCTGACTTCCTTTTTTTTCTCAGAATTCTCTTTTTTGTCTCTTCCATAAGTGTAAATAAAAAACCAGCAACACACACACACACACACACACACACACACACGCGCACTTCTAAACTATAATTATAATAAGACGTTTTGAAATAATACTCGTTTCCAAAACTGGCGTTTAAACGTCGCTTCTGTGTGGATAAAAAAAGACTTCCTGAGTCTCAGCTGTGTCTTTTGTGTCTTTTGTGTCTCAGGGTTGTTTTGACGCTCTGAAGATGCAGTTTGAAGATAATTTTCTCAACATTGGAATCTCTGTCATTGTTATCTGCATCGTTGAGGTAAAATGGCAGACGGGTTTAAAGCTGCACTGCAACTTTTTTTTAAACTTAACTTTCAGAATTCTGACTTTTCTTTACTTAACTCAGACTTTACTTTCAGAATTCAGACTTTTCTTTACTTAACTCAGACTTTACTTTCAGAATTCAGACTTTTTTTTTTAACTTAACTTTCAGAATTCTGACTTTTTGAAGTCAGAATTTGGACATTTTTTAAATAATAATAATTTTTTAGATTTTTGTTTTTATTTAACTCAGATTTTTTTTACTTAACTCAGAATACAGACTTTTTAAAAAAAAGAAACTTATTTCTCAGAATTCTGACTTTTCTATACTTAACTCAGTGTTTCCATTTTTTCTGAATTTTTACTTTTAATTAACTCGTAACTATTTTCCTAAACCCAGACTTTTCTACTTAACTCAGACTATTTTTTATTTTATTTCATACTTAACTCAGAATTCTGACTCTTTAACTTAACTCTCAATTGTTTTTTACTTAACTCTCTTTTTTTTTACTTAACCCATTTTATTTGTTTTACTTAACTTTCAGACTTTTTTTTTATCAATCTTTGGTTTATTTTTATTTAATAATGTGATTTTGTGGATTCTTTTTGACGTTGACAGGTTTATTTTATTTAATAATTTGATTTTGTGGATTCTTTTTTGACGTTGACAGGTTTATTTTATTTAATAATTTGATTTTGTGGATTTTTTTGATGTTGACAGGTTTATTTTATTTAATAATGTGATTTTGTGGATTCTTTTTGACGTTGACAGGTTTATTTTATTTAATAATTTGATTTTGTGGATTCTTTTTTGATGTTGACAGGTTTATTTTATTTAATAATGTGATTTTGTGGATTCTTTTTTGACGTTGACAGGTTTATTTTATTTAATAATTTGATTTTGTGGATTCTTTTTTGACGTTGACAGGTTCTGGGGATGTGTTTCGCGATGACGCTCTTCTGCCACATCAGCAGATCTGGACTCGGTTATAAATTATAAAAAACCGCTGTCGCTCCCTGACTGACAAATGTACGAGGACGTCTGAGGATTCTGATGAAAACAATGTTACCACGGCAACGACAGTGACCCTCAGCGAAACGCGTCACTAAATAAATGATAGTGTTAAAATACAATAATGTAAATAAAATAATTTTAGATGAAGACGTTGATTTTAAACATTAAAATTTTATATTTTAACATTAAGAATCAACATTTTAACATTTGACAGAGAACTGTTTAGTCTCATTTTTATTTAGTACATGTTTTTGTAATGTTATTTTTAGATATTGCTGTAACGTTATTTTGTCAGTGTTTGTCTGCGTTACATTAACCCACACACTTTTATAAACGTTATAATGCTGTAATACAGTATAAACCTCAGTGACTCGTCGCCATTTACTCTGATCATCAGTGTTTCCTGTCTTAAGTGTGTGCTTCACTGATCGGTGGTGAAAACATGAATTTTTAACCACTTCCTCTTTTAAACTCTGCTCAACCTTCCCTCACTTCCTAAAACCTCACTCACTCATCAGTTTCATCAGTAACACAAAAGTGTTTCGATAATCAACTCTTAAGTCTTCTACCACTTTTTAAATTAACTTAAGGGGAAAAACCATTTTCATCATGAAACCAAAACCAGGTTGGAAATAACTTACATTCTCGAATAGATTTTATTAAGATAATGATTTACTTAATTTGAGTCTGAATTCTGACTTTTTTTCTCAAATTGTGACTTAGTTTATGCTTAGAATTCTGAATTAATTCAGAACTACTAGTATTCAGACTTTAACTTGACTATCAAATTCAGACTTTAACTTAACTACTCATAATCATGACTTTTTTTTAAACTTTACTTTCAAATTCTGACTTGTACTTAACTTATAATTCAGATTTTAAGTTAACTCTCTGAATTCACTTATTTTTTTAAACTAAACTCTCAAATTGTGACTTTAACTTGACTCTCAAATTCTGACTTTTTTATTCAATCAGAATTCCGACTTATTAACTTAACTCTCAGAATTCAGACTTTAGAATTCACATTTGTTTTCTCAAAGTCACATTTCAGAGAAAGAAATATTCCGACTTTATTCTCAGAATTCTCTTTTTTGTCTCTTCCGTCGGAGTAAATAAAAAACCAGCAGGTAACACAGAAGAAATGTATTTATTTAAAGAATAAATCCTGCATCAATATTTTAAGATAAAAATACTAAGATTTCCTTTACACTTTAAAATAATTTTGTTCTTTTTTTTTTTAAAACCATCACACAAAAAATAGAAACAAGTACAATTTTGTAATTAAAAAAAAAAATGTAACTGTACACAGCAGAATATGGAACAAACCCTGACACCTCATAAACTATCAACACGTGTTGGAATTCACCTACAGATATGAAAAGACAAAAAGAAAACTACTGTTACAGCTCTGTGCACCTCAAGACTATTTTTTTCCCCTCCGCTGCCCCCTGCAGGTCTTCAGAGGAAGCTCAGCGTCATGTGAGTGAGTTTTGTTTAAGTTTTTTTAGGGATTTCCAGTGAGTGTGGCACTTTCTTCTCGTTCCAGATAAACACAGTTGTATTTAAAGTCCGTCTCAGTCCACGCTTTTATTTAAAAAAATAACCCTTTCACTTCATGCCAACATTGTTAGCCGAGCTCTGACGTCGTTAGAAAACATTCCTGATTTTGCGCTACGATGTTTATTATTATTACTATTGCTCAAAAATGTTTGTGTTCCATTCAGCAGCCGAACTTTGCTAAGATACGCCTTAAATATTGAAAACAGACTCAAGTTTTATTTAAACCACAAACCACTCGCTAACAACGACAAGCTACGTTTACAGTTCTGACGATTGAATAAATGTCAGTTGTAGTGAAAACCTACGTTAAAAATGCCTCCACGACTGTGTTTGTGCTCAAGGTGTCAAAGAAAAGAAAACAAATGCCCTGAAGTGAAGGAAAAATGAAAGAAAATAAAGCTTCATCCACACCACGTTTTTTACGAGAACGTTTTTTCAGGGTCCACTTTTACGAGTCTTTCTAGTTTGTTCCTGATTTTTTCAGGGTCTGTTTTTATAAGATTTTTTAATTGTGGCGCTCACTTCCACCGGAGCTTTTGTGTGAGTATATGCCAACGATCTTGCAAATATCACAATACCATGATTATAACGTATCGCGCCGTCTCTGGCGATTTCCAGTCCGAGTTATCGATGCAATAATTCATCATCTGCACAAAATTCGCAACTGGTGTCTGAGCGGTTTTTAGTCAATACTCAGTAAATGGTGAAAAGTCAGAGCTAAGATTGAAACAGTTTTTGCTCGTCCAGACTAAAAGTTTTTTCTTGTCCAATAGTCAAACTAAACTGTCTAGCAGAAATTTCTGATTGGTTCCATTTTCTAAAATGTTGGGGGTCATTTCAAAAAAAAAAAAAGGACATTGTAATGTGGATGTAGCTTGAAAGTGATGTGAAGGAAGAGACAGTACCGCCTTAAGAGAACTTTCTGGTTGAAAAGATGCATGACAACATTTAACAATTTAATCCACCTCTTCAATAAATACGTGAAAGACGGAAAACAGATTTTGACCTGGACAAAAAACGGCAGAACCAACAGTTTAACGTGAAAGCCACAACATCTCCTCTATTTCCACCATGTGTCGCCTGGTCTCAAATTGAAGGCACCTCGTCTTGCACTTTGTTGTTTAGAAACTTATTGCTTCCTGAAGCAGAGATCACCTGAGCATTTGCTTTAAGGGCTCAACAAGAAAAGTTTTTAACCACAAAACAATGACAGCGACAGAAGAAACCCAGAGGTGACGCTCAGTGTGTTTACGTTCCCGTTAAAAGTCAAACTCCAGTCCAAGACCAAGACAATAAGTCAGTTTTCTTAGTCATGTAAACACGTTAGTCCGACGAGAACCAAGTTTTTGCTCTGTGGACAGAAGAGTTGTTGTCGTGGTTACGTCTACGTCCTTATGATGCATGTGGAGACGTCCTGATCTTTGCCAACACGCCCAGAGGATGGTTTCTTACAAAACTCACGGGGGAACGCAGAATATTTCCACACCGTTTATATCAGAAGAAGCGGGGCGGGGCTCGAGTTCGGTCGTCGCGTCGGCCCAAAATCAGCAGTTGCCATGGTCACCATTAGTCGGCAGCAGCTTCGGGTTAATGGGAGGAGCTACCTTGTAGTCGCACTATGATGGCTACAAACACAACACTGGGGGCGTGGTCAAATCCCAGTTTCCACCTTTGCTTTCAAGATCGTGATTTTCGGTTTCATGTACAAAACCAAGTTACAGCAGTTTGACGCAGCTGTGCTATGACGACCCCGCCCACGTTGAGGGGAAGCTGTGAATGAATGGAAACCGACGACGTGACCAAACCGGGCCGTGCTAGAACTGTGCAATGGAAAAGAGCCATAAGACGGGACTGAAGACTTGTTGCGTACTTTGAGGGTGAAACACACGCGCGTCTCACGCTCTACATGGAGAGAAAAAAGAACAACTACCATCTCGCTAAACGAAGCAGCAAAAAACAGCTGACAACCGTCAATAAGACTGAAGTTAACTCCTCACAACAACACTCCACATTAAAAAAGGCGTCTCGACTGTAACCTGGATTGTCAATCACAAAATGTCATGTGTGAAATGTTGTCAGTCTACGGAGAGAAACCCTCACATCCGTATTCAATAAAGGTTCACTGTGTGTGTGTGTGTGTGTGTATATATACATATATATATATATATATACATATACACATATATATATATACACACATATATATACATATATATATATATACACATATATATACATATATACACATATATATATACATATATATACATATATACATACATATATATACACATATATACATACATATATATATATATATATATATATATACATACATACATATACATACATACATACATATACACACACACAGGTTATTTTTGCAACGAAAATCATTTGACCTTCGTAGAATAATAATAACGGTGCGTTCCATTTATATCGGAAGTCGGTTTGAGGACTCGCAAACCTATCTGGGGGCTAGCCATGGTTAGCAATACCAGTCGATAACATGGCTTTACACAGTATTTTTGGTCAGTACTATACTGTACGACACAAACATGACAGAAGTGCAATTAACAGCAAAAGTAGTGTTTTTTTTTTTTTTACACAAGTGGCAGCCAGCATGGAATCCTGTGTCGGGCAACACGGAAATTCCAACTTCCGACGACAACTGGAACGCACCATGAGCCTTTATTTTAGTCTTTGGCCAGGGCCTTGCTCCACAGAGGCAGCCAAAGCACACGTGTTATGACGTGTTGAAGCATTATGACATCATCCTTTCTGGCACATGTAGGCCACCGTAGTTCCCCCCGACGCTGTAATTCACTAATTCTGAAACACTGGACATTTAATATTTCATCAATATCTCAGTATCACACCCTGGGGGGAAGATTCTTTTTGTACAAAATATTGGTCCAAACAACTATCTACAATCTAATTAGTAGACACTGTATAATCTCAAGGATTGACAGTGTGTGAAGATGGTGGATTTAAGACTTAATAGTGAATACAGTGATTTAGGAACAATAACTAATGTCTGACATAAAGATGTGTCCACAGGTCCGATTACTCTTCATGAATTTGACTTATTGGACATTAGTGGAAGCTTGATGACATGAGAGACAAAGAGGGACTGATTGAGGACGTGAACTTTGGACGACGACGCCATTTCCAATTTAATTATATTGGAAAATAAAAATAAAATCTGATTAGTTCCAGAAACCCTAAACGTGTATTTTCAGCATGTAAATAGAGAAGCAGCATTTTTAGCCGCGTCACGCTGTGGGAAAGTCCAGTGTTTCCCAAAATGTTTATACATTTCCTTAAATGTCTCATTTCATGATGTTTGGTTATTTTTCAAAAAAAGTGGCTTTAAATATAGAATGTTTTGGGAAACTGGACTTGTAGATTATATTTCACTCCGTCCTCAGGTTAAGTTGTTATTGTTAAGTGTTTGAGCAGGAATTAATGGAGTTTCACTTCTGCTTTACCATCAGCAGCCTCACGTCTCAGCACATCAGTATGTGAGCTTGTCATGTGACCTGGACCGAACTTCTCCTGACAGGATCCTTGTCAGGGGCCGTTCACATGCAGCACAGGGTTTATCTGCGTGAAAATATCTTCTGTAACATAGAGAGCTTTTCTATGTTTAAAAAGGGTCCAAGTACAGCAGCAGTGAAGTGGAAGTGCAAATTCAAATGGTGACTAAGAACTTCAGTGTTACACGTCACAGTACGTTCTGCCTGACAGTATTGTTCTTAGCAGCAGCAGCTAACCATTTCAAAAACTGGCCTAAAAAAGACAATAATTGAGAGATGGTCTATTGATTATTTGGCCAATAACCAAGAGATGGACTATTGGTTTCTTGGCCAATAATTGAGAAATGGTCAATTAGATTTTTGGGCCAATAATTAAGAAATGGTCTATTGTTTTTTTTGGCCGATAATTTACAAATGTTTATATTAATTTTTCTTAATGAATTCATGAGGCTGCAGCAACTTGAATTATTTCAACAGCTCCCCGGTTTTGGTTGCTCAGTAACGACAAACGCAACAGAAGCTCCGCCCCACAGGGAAAAAGTTTCTTTACATTTTTTTTTTAAAAAACACGCTGCATGTGAACGGCAGACGACTTGACCACTGAATATTGGCAGAGAATTTTTGCAGTGCATGTGTAGAAAACTCCTTAATCGTCCTCAAACCTGCTCAGAGGATCAGATTCTCTCATTGGTCCAATCAAAGGCATTTTAGCGATACGATAACGAACTTTCACTATCACTTTAAACATCATGTTGTGGTTATTTCTGCAGGTTGTTACTCAGTGGTGCAGCTCCAGGATGCTGCAGGGGTTACAGAGAGGGTTTCAGGTGGTGCTGGTTCTGTCAGGTGTGGCCGGCTCAGGAATGATGTGGCTTTTGGTCAGAGAGACGAAGCCTCTCTGCCCACAGTGCTGCAGCAAACTTTAGAGGGGCACCAGCCTGGTGGTGTGGAACAGGAGGGGGTTCAGGTCCTCGGCGTGGACGGCCCGATGGAGTGATGGCTCCGAGCGGCTGCGCTCGATTTTTGGCAGCAGGTCTTGCACCTGCTCGATGGCCACCAGGATCTAAATGAAGTAAAAACAAATTCAGGACAGTGACCACAGACGGTTTAGGTGTGATGTTCACAGATGAGGCCGTTACTCTCAGGGTCAGGAATTTACAAACTGATCATGTGCCGACTGGGACTAGAGCTAATACATGGTGTTATTATGCGGGCAGTTTTTGGCAGCCAGTGCAGTTGATGGGCGATAATTGAAAGACGGCTGATTGAAAACTAAAGTGCAGTAATTATGTCATAAAACAGGTATTAGTTAAAAAAACAACCTTAAAATCCAAGTTTAATATATTATATTTGCCACTCACCTGAGGAAACAGCGGCCTCTCGTCGCGCTTGAACTTTAAGCATTCGACTATGAGCCTTTTCATTGATTTGGGTGAGGTACTAGACAGCTTACTGAGGTCTGGAGACAAGTAACCACGTCCAACCATAAAGATTATCTGAAACACAAACAAACCAACAAACAGGAGACAGTCAGTGAAGATGCTGAGGAGTGAGCAGGTTCCAGGTTAGTGGTGTTGATGTTTTGTGATATCAGGAATGTAATTTTCCAGAATACAGCAAATAGTGTCTCTGTACCTTATCCACAAATATTAGCTTTAAAACGCATTATCGGCACAAACGTACGCCTGCTGTGAGGAAGGTATTAGACGGTGATACTTTATACAAGTGTGGAAAAGGAAGTGTGTGTGTGTGTGTACAGTGTGATATTCACCTGGTCTCTGTTGTTGATATTGGCGTAGGGCAGCAACCCCGCCATCAGCTCAAACAGAACGACTCCATAACCGTACACATCAGACTGGAACGTGTATGGGTTGCTGTCCTGCATTCGGATTACTTCAGGAGCCTACAGGAGAAAAGGACATACGTGATTATAAAGCTACTAAAACGACATTCATCATTCAATGACAAAACTAACAAATGAGATCATCAGATAGTGCAAATGTATGTAGTCATTATTATCATAATTGTGGAGATATGGCGATAGAATACACATGTTCTTGTGACTTATTGTTAAAGCCAATATGAAAGGGATTCACCTGTGAATGTTTTTGGATAGATATTTCTTCTGATATTCTGAGATCAAAATAAAGACTTCTGAAATTTAGGTCAAAATTCTGAGATTAAAATATGATTTAATCTTGCATTAAATCTCGGCATTGGGGAAAAAAAAAATCAAAAACAATTTCCTTTCACTTTAATCTCAGAATTGTAACTTTTTCTTCAGAATGATTGCCTAAATCTCAGAATTTTTATTTAATCTCAGAATAATATGTTTCTTCCTCAGATTTATGACTTCAATCACAGAATTATGACTTTTACTCTCAGATTTGTCTTTTTTAAATTAATTTTGTTTCAAAAAATGTTAACGCAGTTCTAATCCTTCTCTGGAGTTTTTGTCGCTTAATTAGTGCAGAAAAACATGACGATATAGGAAATATATCAAAGAAACCGTTAGATATGGGCTGTGCTGTGTCAGCCTTATTTAAACTTTATTAAAAAGTAAAAGTGTCCATTAAAAATAACAGGCTTCACAGCAATGCAAACACCCTCTGCTCTAAACAAGAGCAAACTGAGCTCTAAAAAATATAAGTGTCAATTAAAATCAAAATCAATATAAAGTGTAATGAGGAAAAACATCCATGTGTAATATTAGTCACACTCGTACCACTAAGAACAATAAATGTATACATTATTCTACTTTCATTGAGCAGATTTTTTCCACCTACACATGACTTCAAATTCTTTAATTACCCTTTAAATGCCAGGTTTTTATTATGGAGACAGGTAAAAGACATACTTCATCTAAAGTAAAGTTTTCGGTCTTGAATTATTACAGCCTGGTATATGTAATATACAGCAACACTTGGGACATCTAGTGGAGATAGTTTGCGTTTCTCCATATGCCACATATGAAGAAAATGATGCCATCTGGTGGAGAGTAGTAAAACTCATTAATTCCAAGGAAAAAGCCCAGATTAATTCACACCCAAATATAATAAAATGCATGTATTATTGCTTTAATGGCAGTGGGAAAAAAAAAAAAGCAGTTTGAATGGGTTTCAATGTGAGTGGAACACTTGTTTATGCACAGTGATCAAATAAAAATACACAATCTCGACAATAATTCATGTCATATGCATGAACACTGCCAAAATCAACAAAAAAACCCCAACAGCAGCGAAGAGTAAAAAGCACTTTCAAAGTGTCTGAAGAGACCAGATCTACATAAAAGATAACTGAACCAGTCTAACCAGTCAAAAGCCTACGGTCAGCAAAAAAAAGGAAAGAAAACACATCGCGCTCACCATCCAGAGAATGGAGCCACTCGGCTGCTGCACCTGCTGAGATCCACTCCACCGAGACTTGACCGTGGCCAAGCCGAAGTCACCGATCTTTACAGTCCAGCCCTCATGGAGGAAAATATCTGAGGAGCGGAGCTCAGGATATAATAACTGGCATTATTCATGTTAGTGGTTTGTCAGTAACAGAACATGGTGTTTTAAAACTGTCAGTGTGGACACAACTGTCCCGAGCACTTGGACAATAAAACTGGACAATAAAAGGATACTATTTGATTTCAGATCTCGGTGAATTATGTTCTTCGCATGAAGATAACTGAAAGAAACAAGAGGGAGAAAGAAAGTGTAAAACACTCACTGAGTTATATGAGAAAAGGCAGTTTAAGAACTAACATTTCTGCTTTTATTACAGTTTAAACTTATTAAATGGGATTTGAACAGTATAAGCAAAAAAGCACTCTTTTAATATTATCAGAATGACAACAGACTACATCTGTGTGTGTGTGTGTGTTGTGATACATCACGGTAACTTGAGTGTGTGTGCGTGGTCGGCTCTTACTCCATGCCCTGCGCCGTCTGTCTGGCCACGTCGATGCGCCGCATCGTGTCAAACTTGGTTTCAGTGACATGCAGATGGCGATACAGGCTGCTGCCCTCACACCACTGAGTGATGATGGCAAAGTTGGGCTTCGTCATGTAGCCCATGAAGAGCAGGATGTTGACGTGGCGGGTTTTCCTGCAGAGAAGAGAGAGACGACAACACACAAGTGGTTTGATTTTCCCACTGCCTCACGTCCTGGTCTAATTAAGACAAAGTTATTGAAACTTTTGGAATGGCGTTTGTGTGATGACAACAGTTGAACATGGTGACTGACCGTAGGACCTGCATTTCATTTTTGAAGGCCTGTAGCTGCTCTGGCGTCGGCTCCGTCACCTTGAGAACCTTGATTGCTACGTCCCCGTGCCACTTCCCCTTAAACACTGTTCCAAAGGAACCGGCACCGATCCTCTTCTGAACGTTGACCTCTCGAGAATGAACCTCCCAGTAGTAACTCGAGTCTCTGTAGCCTCCTCGGTGCTGAAACAACACCACACACAAACTGACTGATTGGCTTTTATGCTGCAGAACAACATCTGTGAATCTCAGGTTCCATCCGGGTCAAAACGTTCACCTACCACTTTCTTTTTGTCGTCAGATGAGGAGGACTTACGCTCCTTGTGCTCTGAAGGAGACTTTGGTGGTTTCCTACCTGGGGAGCCGAGAGTGCACGGCGGGCTGGTGGAGGGTTTTGGGGAAGGTTCAGGACCTGTGGGGAGTCACGACGAAGCAAAAAGAGAGACAAAGGTCAAGGAAAAGAAACAGACAGAAGATAAGATCACAAAATTTAAATACTTACCAATTGTGTTGTTGAATTTTAGTGCTTCCTAAAAAGAGTAAAAACATAAAGTTAACATATAATAATCCACTCTTTCAATTTCTCCCCCCCCCATTTTTCCTTTCATCACAACCAGTCGAGGCAGACGCCGCACATTTCTGAGTCTGGTTCTGTCAGAGACTGACTGCATCATCCTCCCTGCAACTCCCCACTCATTCCAGGACCTTGTGATTTAAAATGGCCATATTTAAGCTCTTTTTTTTTTCTTTAAAACATGTCAGAACATTACATCTTGTGATATTTTATGATGATTAAGTCATTTTTCATCTGTTTCCTTGCAGATATGAAGCAAATGAAGGTAGCAGGTGGACAAAAAGTTATATATTATATCGTCCTCATGCCCATTTCCTACTAAATGTGACTTTAATTTGCCAGGAACATAGATTCACTGACTCCAGAGACTTGATGAGCTGCAGACTGACCTCTATGATGCTGACACCGACAGGACCCACTGTGCTGACCATGTGAACGTTGGGAGTGGACGTGGACCGATGTCTCTGCAGAGACTGACCGTCTCCACTGGGTATGGGGAAGCGAAAGGCCGAGGTCGGGGACAAGAGGTCCATCCTGTGTGATCGATCAACGCATAGTTAATCAAATAATCAATAATCAAGATGAGGGCTGGTGTTGTTTGTAATCGAGTTTGAAAATGATTTGTTTTTCGTGTGGCAGCATCTTACCCAGGAGGCTCCGGGGTTAAGGCTAGATTACTCTGTGACGGGGAATTTTCTGGCAATAGTATCTGTGGATACTCGTCTGTGCAAGGATTAGAATCAATCCTGGACAACACACACACGCACACAGAAAAGTGATTAATCTATGGATTTGTTTTCTTTTGTCTACAAAATATCAGAAAAGGCTGACATTTCATTTAACAAAAAAAAGGCCATAGGAACTGCGTTATCAAACCCATTATTCATCCAGTTTAACAAATCATGTATGAAGCTCAAGAGAATATTTTAACTATTAATATTATCTAAATCTAATCTAGAAACTAAACCAAATACTATATTCAAAAAGACAATTAAAGCCAACACGAAGAGGATTCACATGTGAATATATTTGGAAAATGAAAGAGAGATTTCTGAGATCGAAATAAAGAGTTCTGAAATTTAGGTCAAAATTCTGAGACTAAAATCTTACTTAATCTTGATTTAAATCTTGGAATTGAGGAAAAAAATGACTTTTCGCTCAGAATTATCACTTTAATCTCCAAATTTTTATGTTTTTTCTTCAGAACTATAACTGTTATCTCAGAATGTTTATGTTTTTTCCTCAGATTTCTTTGCTCATTAAGGTCTAGTTTAAAAAAAAAGGGGCAGATTTTATAGAATTACTCTTCTATTTCTTCCTTAATTGAGGCTTAATTTACTTTCCCAACAAACACATGACATTGGTGTTGTGATTCCCTCCTAACTTCTCGTCACGGTGTAATGACATCAAATTAGGAATATTTTTTGAAACAGATTAATGAGGAATAGTTCAAACTGTAATATCTATAAAAGGAAAAACCACAATAAAATAATGAATTTACCCAAGTATTTCAGTCCTTTCTGAATTTCATTCAACACATTATAACAATAAAATCCAGGAAAACGATTCTCCCTCACCGTTTGCTCACAGTGTCCATGTCGACACACACAGTCGGGACCTTGCTACTACAGTGCTGGTGAAATTTGTATCCACACGTCTGACACCTGAAGCCGTTAAACAGAAACTTGTGGCAGAAATCACAGTAAGCGAGCTTGAAGAAGGTTTTCCGTACCTGCACAAACAAAAGAACAAAAGAAACCATGGTGTTTTTACTTCTGCCGACCAACAGCCGGGCATCGTGTACATTCAGTATGCAGGTGTTGTTTGCCAGCTACTTACAAAATTGTGCATTGTGAGCGGAATATCATCAAGGACTTCAACTAAAAGCTCCTCTCCAACCAGAGGAGTGATGTCTGTGTCCCAGTCTGTCAGTCTCTTACGACTAAACAGGGAAAGAAAACACACAGATATTTGCCATTCATGATCATTTCATCAGAAGACAAAAGGAAGAAACCGAACTAATGAGAAACAAAGCAGAAAATACTTTAAAGACATTCATTTATGATTTATTTAATGCTGCATCTCGGACTGGGTTAAAAATGTTCTTTTTACAAGTTGCATCGATTGTTATTTGGAAGACTTTGATACATGGCCACTCCCTTACCCTTCTAGAAGGCGGAAAACGGCACAGCAGTCCTGATTTAAGCCTCGCACTTTGAGCGCCTTGTCCAGACTCTCGTGCACAGTCTGTCCTTGACGAACGTTGACCTGAGGACAGGAAGAAACGCTTCACTGAGACTGCATTGTGCCAGAGCTACACCTGATGACTACAGAAATGGTCACTTTAATGGGGACAACTGAAGAAGAAGCCACTTTATTAGGTACACCTGATATCTATAGAAGCGGTCACTACATTAGATACACCGGAAAATAAAAAAAAATAAAAAATCACTTTATTAGGTACATGACACCTTATGAGGCACATCTTAAGTGGTCATCAGTGGAATATTGACCGGTGTTTCCCAAACCTCTAAGTGATGACGTTTCTTTGTTATATGGGGCAAAGAAATCAGAAAATATTCACATTTAAGAAGCAAAAAAATCAAGAGAAACGACTTGTATGATTTTTCATGTGACTCGGTGACTGACAGGACCTCACAACCACAAGACTTTCCCCCCCCCCCAAACATTACAACTGATATTTTTTGAGAATAATAAAAACTCTGTTTGATGGAGATAATGAGTCAAATGTGTGACAGATGGCCGCAGGCACCTTCTGTGAAACTTCACACCAACCGACTTCATGCTGAGTCATTAATGTGTTGTGATGTACGTCACATTGTAGTGTGAGTAATTACACTTTCAGCCCACAGAGCTGGCAGCTGTCAACAATCCTTCACTAATCCTCTTAAATTAATACTTCTGATTTTTTTTTTTTTTTAATGTGCCGTAACAATCATTATCATCAATCATCATTAAGAGGAAAAAAACATCTCACCACTGTCCTCTGTTTGTTGGGGAGGTAGACTCGGATGGTGCCCCCACCTCGCGGCACATCCTCCGGACTGGTTTCCCCCGAGGAGGAGTAGGAGGAGGAGGTGGAGGACATGATGAGATGTGAGAGGATGATGTAGTCCTTACACTTACAGCTCTTCACCTCAGGACAGATTCATGCACAGCGGGGTCCAGAGGAGTTTCCTCTTCACTTAAATCCTGCAACAATTAAGAACAATCTTGAATTACAAACGTGTACTTAAGGTTTTTGGGTAAAAGGAAACAATGTTCTGGTTATCAATTCTTTCTTTCTTTCTTTCTTTCTTTCTTTCTTTCTTTCCCTGGTTTCTTTTTCATATGGTAACAGATTAATTTCAGCCCTAGCTCATTGTCCTTTTCAAAGAATACAAAATAAAAGGTTTTCATTACTACATTACAACAAATAATAATCAGTAGATTGATGAGGTATGTATTGTAATTAGGGGACACTGTTGGTATCTTAGCGCCCTCTATGGGCTGTGTAACAGAGCACAAGTTGAAAGCGCGATGGCTCCCAACTCTCATATGTAATTGCAATTGATTGGATATTTAACAGACTTTGAGCCGATTTGCGTTGGTCTGTTAGTGGGATGGGAAATTAACTGTAATGTACTTTATTTCTATAGCCATTTACAACAACCCACAGGTGTCCAACGTGCGATACAAAATAAAAGAGACACAGCACTAAAAACAAAATATATATATCAAATACTGGACACAAAAAAGTGGTATCTGCCCTCTCTATCTTGGAGTGTTTGCCGATATGCGATAACACATTTTAAACCAAATATATGCCGATACAGATTAGGTTCAGATAATATCGTACATCCCTACCCACATATTACCGGGTATTAATGTCACACGTGAGCGACGACAAACAAACCACCTGTTTACTTTTCGGACTGTAACGACAACACGTAGAAAAATGAATAAATAAAAAAATAGTAAAAAAATAGTAAAAAACAGAAAAACAGACCGGGCACTGAACTCTCGCTGACAGCCTGACGCTGCAAAGGTAGCAAACTTGCTAATTAACTCGGATGATGTTAATGCTAGCTGACATTAGCCACTTAGCCCAAGTTAGGAATTGACTGCTATATTATGCTATACTGCGCAAAATCCGACACTTTTAAACTTCGGCATACAAAGTTGTTTTGCCCCCTACTACTAGTTAACTTAACCTAGCGAAACCAATTCATTCGTAAGTAGGTTAAGAGGTGACACAGTGACGACATTATGCTAACGACCGACAAGTTACTACAGCGCTCGTACACTGACGCTGAGCTAACTAGCTGGGCAGCTAGCGGGCTAACCAGCTGCCGGGAGTGGGAGAGGAGATTAGGAGGCTAACACGTACCTTTAACAAGAACGGTGTCAAGCTTTAATGTTCACATAACTACTAGCAGGCTAACGTTAGCAAATGTATATATAGGTGTGTGTGTGTGTAAGTAGCGGGGGGGTCAGTTTGTTGGCTACTAGTTCTTTTACGCACAGTCGTGACGTCATATTCAATTAGCGCGCGGAGCAAACACGCGACGCAGCAACTGCTCGCACACGCTCGCGAGGAGGTAAACAGCGAAAAACAACAACAAAAAACCCAAATCCCGCCTCACATTTTAAAAGTGTTTCACGACAGTTTGGAGACAGAACTCTCTCACCTGTAGCAGCCATCTTGAATCCTCTCAATCTGGAGTCGGATCTGTCAAGAGAGACTTCGGGGGAAAGCGGAAAACCTCGGCGAAATGCTCCGTCCTCATTGGTCCAACTCGCAGGAAGACGTCACGTGCCGTATGACGTCATCCGCTCTAAATAATGTCTGACGTTTTAATTTGTTATACTATTAATATGTTCCTCATTAAAATGCTCTTAATACTATATATTTAATGAATGGTGATTTTGATGGAAGGGATCAATGCAATGCTTTATGGAAAATGTAGTTCCTCTACACTTCACTCTTTTTGCCTTGAATTCTGGGACTTTAAATCATATCTCGATATTCCATCATGACATTGCAAATTAAAGTATTATCTTGATTTCCACTTCAAATAAGTGTTTGCGTCGATATGTAGTTCACAAAAAATACATACTTATGATGCAAAATCAATCGGTAAGTCACCAAATAAGACCTAAAACAGAGGAAAATTGTACTAGACAAGCTACTATATAATTATATAACATCATCTGTTATCGTTCTAAAAACATTGTTCAATGTTCATGCCAATTACTAACAAAACAACACACACACACACACACACAGTGTTTACAGGCCAGAAATCTGGTACCGGTACCCTGTGTGTGAAAGACATCATGGTCGCAATGGTCGCATGTTCGACGCCACCCCTCGCTCATTGTACTCAATTCCATTTTAAGTCGCTAAATGACATGTAATGTAAAATCTGGCCGCAAGTTTAAGACCTCGGACGTCGGTTGTTGTTATCGAATGATATTGATAAAGACAACTGTCGGTGTTTCTGACTTTTTTCTCAACTGGAATCAAACCTGGAAATGATGACATTCTAATGATTTCTTTGTTATGAGGAGCAAAGAAACCAGAAAATATTCACATTTAAGAAGCAGAAAAATCACACATCTTTCAATTATTGGAAAAAAACAAGATTAATTGAATAATCGTTGGCTCCTTTCCTGTAGTTCTTTGACACACTTTGACTATTAGGTGTCACTGTTTCTTACACATTACATCTTGAAAAGTTTAAAAAAAAATCTAATCCAAACACAGAAAAATGTGGTTCTGGATCAAACACTGAAGTGAAACTGAAATACGTTCTTTTTTTTTTTTAATGAAAATCTGTCACATTATGAACAAACCCATACGAATATCTTTTATTATAAAACTGAGTATTTATTAGGTCGATACTGAAGAAAAGTAATATTACAAGAATAAAGAAATCTGCTGTGATCGTGGAGCATCTTGTTAAAGTTATACTTTAAGTTTGAGCTTCACGAAGAAGGAAATACTTTATCTTATCATACATCAGCATCAGTGTCACGACTTTTATCTGTGTGCCGTTCAAAGAGGTTTTAACAGTTTCTCTTGTCAGTACAACAGAGAGCCCGATGCTTAACGACATGGTCTCTTATGATAAACTGAAGCCGTATGATGTATCGTGTCTGCATTGACGGGAATGAGCCGTCACATCGTGCAGACGCAGGCAAACGCCACTGACAACGTGGAAAATGTGTGACATTTTAACTTTTTTCCCTGATAATATTGTGTTTTTTTCTTTCTTCAGTATGACCCTCACAGTCTTTGATGATAATGATTCTTAAATTTGTGATCATAAACGCCACAATTTAAGATCTTTTTTTAAAGTCCAACAAGTGTTTTTGTGGCTCTTCACGGCGTCTTCACTGCACACTGAGGAACCTCCTCTTCTTGGATGTGTGCGTGAACGCGTGGTGACGCCACTCCACGTCCGCCGTGCTCTCGTTCTCCAGAGTGCCCAGTTTGATCATGTACACTGAGGAGGAGGAGAACAAGTGTGAGACAGTAAATAATGACACAAAAACAGACAATTATTCCTGATAATCTCATTTGTATTATCCCTGTGGACTTTGGTGTGGGAGAGTGAGCGGTTTACAAACTTCAGTTTCCTGTCTAACAGTGAGATGTCCTCAAAAGATATCGTAGACTTAAAAAAATCTTTTGTAGAGAGGCGGAAATCTGTTTTCTTTTGTTGTTCAATATAAATGCAGATTTCTTTGGATTTAAAGAGTTTCGGAAGCAATTTACGAAAAAGTATTTATCATGAGACTCGTCTCTGTGAAGATTCTCAGTCATTTAAGAGTCAGAGTCGTGTTCAGTCAGCTCTGGGTGACTGGACTGACATGAGTTCAGGTAAAGATGTGGTCATTTTTAGACATTTCAATGCTCAAATGTTTCATGTTATATATTTAAAATGTAACATATGTTTAAAATGTTACATATTATATCTTTAGAGAGTTATATACATACGTATATATACGTATGTATATATCTATATATACATACGTATATATCTTCAAAATGTTACATATATTATCTTTAAAATGTTACACATTATATCTTAAAATGTTACATATTATATGTTTACAATATTGCATATTATATCTTTAAAAGTTCACATATCATATCTTTTAAAGTAATTTTAACTTATTTTAAATGTAATGGGACTGATTCCACTACCCCTGGTCTTCGTGCTAAGCTATGCTAACCAGTCCAGGACCTATTCACGATGAAAGGATTCAAAAAGAGGCAAAATCCATTTTTATCTCTTCATACTCACATTTCATTTCAAACCTCGGTCCTACTTCTGACAACTCAACGTTCTTATGGTCTGTTTTCTTGTAGGTGTGATGTCTGGAAAGAAAAAACAAAGATGTATATATATGTTACTGTTATAGCTGTTGTTGTGTGTGTGAGACATTGAGCTGGTGGCAGAACTTTGTTGTCGCTGACCTGAAAGAGATGTAATCCTCCTGGTTGGCAAACGTGATCACACGCCTACTGTCCTCCTTTGGCACTGGAAACAAATACTTGAGGATATTGGACACCTGTGTGAGCAGAATTCATTAGTTGCATGCGGTGAAGTAAAAGTAGCGGCAGTGGTTTTGTGGTCCGTCTCTCTCGCTCACTCACTCACCCTCCTGCCGAGCTGTGAGGAGAAGTTGTGAAAGATGAGGTGGGGGTAAGCCTCCGACATGGTGCCGATGTCCGGGACGTCGTGCCTCATCACCACGTTGTAGAGTGTGAAATACGCCGTGGGTCCAAATGGCAAGTGGCTCACGATCAGGCCGTCTGTAAAATAAAACCAGAACAAAACAAAACAAAACAATCAAGTTGTGTTTATTTAAAGTCTCAAGTTCACGTATGACGACGCTGTGACGTCACCATGGTTACTCAAAATGCTAAGGAAACAGAGTCAAACCTTGTGTTTTGATGTAGGATTTGGGAAGTTTTTCATAGTGAAAATTGTGACAGAAGAGTGACTTCACTTCACTTCTGTCGCCTTATTAAGCACAATCTTTCCCATTTCCAGGTTGAGGGAAGATTCCCAACACTTCTGCTACAGTACATTTTTTTCCCGGCTATTTAAAATCTGTAATTTTTTTCCCATTGAAAGTGAGTGGAATTCTCGTCTACCTTTAATCTGAAATTATAAAACATTACAATAGTAAATACAACAGGAAAACAGACGTTGGGAATTGCTGACTCGGCACTCCCAACTTAATGTACACATTAAAAAAAGTGGAAATGTGACATTTATGTGCCCAAAATTTAAAATTCCACTAGTGGCAGTGATAGAAGAAAACTAATCATAGGGACCATTGAAATTATTAGGATAAAAATAATCTTGGAAATATTTCCATAATCCCCATTTGAAAGCCACTCACTCTCCCACACCAAACCCCATAGAGAAAACCAGTGATTTTACATCACAACACAGGAGTTGTTGATCCACTGTTGCCTCCATCACTAAGTTCAAATGTCTTATTTTGTCACTTCAGTGTTTGAAGTCCAACATTCAGATTGTCCTCAGTGACACACAGTGACCACACGAGGCAGCAGTGGACCGTCAGCTCCTGTGTCCTCACCAGCTAAAAATACTGATTTTCTCTATGGGGTTTGGTGTGGGAGAGTGAGTGCTTTCCAAACACTTCCCAAAGATGTCATAAACTTAAAGATGTGAAGGATTATTCAGGTGAGCCTTTATTTAAGTGGCTAAAATCTGTGATTTTCACAGTCATATTTAATATCAGGTGAGGTTCAAAGTCGTACCTGGCTGTCCCCTGGTTTCATGGACGATGACGAGGTCTGTGACGTTGTTGGCTTTGCAGGCTCTCACCAGCGCGGTGACCTCGTGGTTTCCTCTGTTCATGCGCTGAGCTCCAGGAAACATCAGCTTCACCTCCTGTGAAACACACACACACACAGCTCAACACGTCGCACCAGTATTTCCTGTTCGTCTCCACTGGTGGATTATTGTTAAATACTGACCGCAACACCACAACAACACAGTCTGTCAAAGCTTTTCAACAAACAGCAGGTTCTGGGATCATCTGTGATGTGTTTATGTCATATTTAAGATTTAAAGATTTTCTCTTTGTCAGCAGCTCATGTGATTTTAGTCAGAACTGGATATAGAGAAGGAGGTGAGGAGGTACGAAGGAAAAAAGGAAGGCAAAAGGGTAAGGAGGTAGTAGGGAGGAAGGTAAGGAGGGAGGTGAAAAGGTAAGGAGGGAGGGAGGAAGGAAGGTGAAGAGGTAAGGAGGCAGGAAGGAGGGGAGGTGAAGGGGTAAGGAGGGAGGAAGGCAGAGGTAAGGATGTAAAAGGGATGCAAGGAAGAATGGAGGTAAGGAGGTAGAGAGGTAAGGGATGAAATAGTAAGACAGTGGGTAAGGATGTAAGGAGGGAGGGAGGTAAGATGGTAAGAATGTAGGTAGGAGGGGAGAGAGAACTGTAATACCGAGTACTAGATCATGTTCCAAGTTAAATTCAGTAAAACTTCTTCTGAGGTTTTGCCGAGTCACCACAGAAAAGGTGGTCTGACCTTTGCAAACATCTTGAGTCTGGAGCTCGGGTCTCTGGACGTCGTGACCATGAGTTTAGGATCTTCTACTCCGGCCCATTTATATTCATCATCCATGTGAGAGCTGACACCTGCGAGAAACGACAAACCATGAAGAGAGAGGTTCAGACGTGAGAAGATCAGAGCACCAAAGATCAGGAGAGAAGATAACGAAGACGCATGCCTTCTGCCCCTTCATCGTCGTACTCCACCAGTTTCTGCAGCTGCAGAGCTTCTCGACGAACATCAGTGGGAAGAAGAATGTTTTCTGCAGAGATAAAGAACAATTAACAGTGTTAATTAAGTTCTGTGGCAGAGGTCAGGCCTTGTTTCTCCACACAAAAACAGAACACTTCAACACAGCAAGGTACAACAACAAGAAACAGAAAACATGACCAAAGTAAAACAGTCACAAAACTGCCAAATAATGAGCTATTCGAAACATCCATCAAGACTGACTGCCAAATAATGCGTTATGATACCTCCACCAAAACATTGAATGCCAAATAATGAGCTATTCTAAACATCCATCAAGACTGAATGCCAAATAATGAGCTATTCTAAACATCCATCAAGACTGAAAGCCATATAATGAGCTATTCCAAGCATAACCAAACAGACTGACTGTCAAATAATGAGTCATTCATACATCCACCAAGATACTGATCGCTACATAATGAGCTGTTCTTTAAATTGAACATCAGGTTGACTGCCAAATAATGAGCTGTTCCACAGTAAAACATGCGATAAAGGATTTATGGATTTAATCAAATTTTGACGTTTATGCTAGCACGTGTCCTACCATCGAGGGCATTCTTCAGCTTGTGTTTCTTCTCCTCTATTGTTCTCAGTCGGTCTTCTTGTGCCTTCCTGTACAGATACTCCCTCCTCTGTCTCACCTCGCGACGAAGCTGAAAACAACAAAAACAAGACTTTTGTTTACTTAGTCATTTACTTTTATCCAGAGTTAAAAGAATTGTAGAAGCGGAAAAATCAGTTCTTCAGCAGCCCTGAAGTGATTCAGTGATTTAAACACAAACTGTAGACATTACCATTGTATTTATATATATATATATATATACACATATACATATATATATACACACATATATACACACACACTATAGGGGCTGCAGCGATTAATCGATTATTAAATTAATCGGTATCTTCATAATTAATCAGTAGGGGTGTTTTCTAGTTTCTTTGCTCTAGAGCTGAAACAATTACTAGATTATTAATCGATCACTAAATTCATCGTCAACTATTTTGATAATCGTTTTGAAGCTTTCTTCAACATTTCTGATTGTTTCGGAATTATTTTTCGTTTGTGAACAAAACAAGACATTTGAGAACATAACAATTTCCAGATTTGACAAACACTGACCAACATTTTCTGACATTTAACGGACCAAGCAACGACTCGATCGATAACTCGTAATTTTATCTGATGAAAAACGTTGTCAGAAAACTAATATTATTCTTGATTTGGCTTGTTTCAACTACGTAAACACGATCATATAAATACATGACGGTTTACTAAATACAAAAACCACGGTGGAAGGTAAAATAGCGATGCTAAAGTGTTGCCGACTGTGTTTCTACAGTGACTTATGTTAGCATCCGTGTTAGCATCTAAAAACAGCTTTTAATAACACGTATTAATGCTAACGTTGTTTGCAGCGTCAGGCTAGTTAGCTGCTAACGGTGCTTCGGTTTTTGTTCCTGTCGCCAATAGACAACGACGCGATAAATATTCTCTCGTTTTTTAAAATATCAAACATGAACTCACCATGATGTTTGGCGTTAGCTGGTCGTTTAGCAGCCAAAATGCTACTCACATGGAGCGAGGGAGACCGGCATACAAGACGTCCACTCATTGGCTAACCGAGGAGCCAATGAGGGCAATCGATGCTCGCTGACCGACTTTTCAAAATAAAAGCTCCGGGGTTTCGTACCGGATTTGGTACACTTTCAAATCGAGAGATATATAATAATAATAACTTAAAACAGGTTTACAGGTTGAATTTTTTACATCTTGTATTTTGTTTCACACATGGTAAATGCTGCTTAGTCACTAAAACTAAAGATCATTTTAATTTATTAGTTCTACGACAGGGAAATACAGAATAAATTGTTCCATTTTTAATAAACAACGTTGTCAAACAACTAATATAAATTTTGGTTTGATTTAATTTCGTAAACACCTTTGAAATTGACTTCATTGTTTTCATTCATTTGTATTTCATATTTTGGGTTAAAATGTTTATTTAGAATCAGACATTTCAGTGTCTTTTGTTGTAAAACTGTAATATAACTATATTTTATTCAATAAAGAAAGAGAGAAAAATAAAGATTGGATCTGAACAAAATTCGGTATGTTTACACAGGGTCAGACCCTCCACCATCAGACTAAATAATTTTCGTTTCTTATTCCATCTTATACTGTAGAAACTAATAAAAATTTAAACGTACCCTACAGTGCTGAAATGTTTCAGTCAAAAACTAAAAAACAACAATAAAAGAAGCACTTATGAAGAAATAAGTTTGCATTTATTGGACAAACCAAACGTAAGCAAACTCACACACAGTGTAAAGATGAAACATGTCATGGGATGAAAATAGATGAAGGGTTTTTGTTCCAAAATATCAGACGTCCGAGTGGAAACGAGAGTTTGGAAAATGCAGTATTTTAAAGTGCGCAGTTTATTAAGAACACAAGAGCAGGAATATTCTTGTTATCGTGAGAAAACGATTGTTATATCCTGATAACGCATTATTTTGCTATCGTGAGAAAATGAAACTCGTCATCTCGTTATTGCAAGAAAACTTGACTTGTTATCTCACGAGAACGCATTATCTCATTATCGCAAGTAAACAAGACTTGTCCTCTCACGATAACACATTTCGTTATTGTGAGAAAACGAGACTTGTTAACGCATTATTTTACTATTGCGAGAAAACAGGACTTTTTATGTTCTGACAAGTAAATATCATGATTTAGAATTTGTTGCAGCCGCAAGATTTATTTATACATATTTTAATAACGTGCATAAGATGAAGATTTACGCATGTTGCCATGATTTATATTGGGATTTAGGTCACAATAGTCCCTAATAATCTGTATTAGGGACTCTATAAAACAAGTGCGTTATTACATTATTACTCTCGATTTCCTATTGAAACTTGTGAGGCGCAGGTTTTCACAAAGAGTTTGTCATTTTGGAACAAATCTCTTCACATATATTTATATATTTATATACTTTATACATTCTCTTTTTTCTTTTTTACTGTACATTTAAGTCTCATGCTTTGCTTGAAACTGCTTTTCAGCATTTATCCTCAATCACATGACAAAAGACGGGGGAAAAAACAAATAAACAAACAAAAAACAAAACAACAGTGTACAGTATTCAGGATCAATGCTGCATAGTTTCAACTTTGAGAAAAACAAAAAAATCAAACATAATGTCTTTGTAAACCAACAGTGTGACCACGTGAGACGGAAAAATGTATGAAAAGTGTCCAAAAATACACGTTTATTCGTCTTCAAATGTCAGGAAATGTTTTTTTTCATGGAAGATACTGAATCCCAACAGGTGAGAGAGAGAGGTGACATCAGCGTGTCCACAGTTTACTTAAAGCAGAGGAAACAAACAAAACAAAGAAAGGCTGCGAGATGCATATTTGGGACAAAACAAAAATAAGCAAAAACCTAACCCAGGAATAAAATAAACTGTTGCACTGACAAGAAAAAATAATACCAAAACTCCAGAATACTCCTTCATAAGGATATTTTTTGTCCAGAGAGGCAAAACACACACAAGACAAAAATAATGAAATATTTCACTGCAAACCTTCAACAAGCTTCCAAAAAGGGATTCATGTCATGTTTTTTTTTTCCCACATGGCCACGTAACCTAATAAAATATACACCGGCTATAAGTCCATGATATCTGCAGAATATGTTTGCAGCTTTATTTTACAGAAACTGGACTCACTCTCCACCCCATAGAGAAAATCAGTGATTTTAGCTTGTGGAGACACAAGGGCTGCTGGTCTACTGCTGCCTCGTGTGGTCACTTTGCGTCAATGATTTGCCAAATTCACAAAATAAGACCTTTGAATTCACTGACGAAGGCAGCAGTGGATCAACAACTCCCGAGTGCTGTGATGTAAAAATTGCTGATTTTCTGTGAGTGGTTTACAAACTCCAGTTTCCAGCCAGGAAAAGGCATCAAACAGTCTAACGATGTCTTAGTCTTAAGAATGTGTAGATTTAGTGGCAAAAATTAAGAGCGACTTTCTGTTTAACTGATAAAAGGCCAGGACGATGATTCTAAACCCAACAAAACAAAGCGTTTAACATTAAGAACACTTAATAATGCTTCATGGAGAGAGAGAGAGAGCGGAACACAGTTCCAGTTTGTTGTGCCTCTGTGAAGGCAACAGCATGGGGAAAAACATGGAGTGGACTCATGTAGAGCCTGGATTCTGTGGCAAAGAGAGAGAGAGAAATGGACGAGGGATAGGAGGACGTCCTTCATGCTGACAAACAGGAAGTCAGTGTAGTTTGTGGAAAGCAAAGCAGAGTCAGGTGGCAAGAGAGGCCATGTTAGTTCCACACCAAGACCACGTCCACACCAAGCCAGCGTGTAAGAAAACATGAGTCCACAATAGTATGCATGAATAACACTTCACCATCAAGACCCTTTTTATTGTCTTTGAGTCATAGAAAAATGGGTGTGGTTTCCTGCTGCGTTCCTATTACATCAGAATCGAAATTGTCCCGCTTTCCAGGTGAGAAGTCGGAAAGTAAACGTAAACGCGGGCTCGTTGGAAAATCCAGGTTCCTTACACAGGAGTTCCGACTACAAATGGAACGCACCGATATTGATAGCCACCAGGGGGCATTTCCGTTGTAGTTTTTTGAATTAAAGTCCACGTGAAAATTAGCTTCTAAATGTCGAGGATCTTTAAAGACCAAAACCTGGTTCTGCAAATAAGAGCTTTGTTGACGAAAAGGAAAAGGATTTTCGTAGCGAAAACACGAAAGTGCTGTCGTGACACAGAGGCCATGGTACGATAAGAAATGCGACACACAATAAGGAGCTTTGTTTACCTTTGACAGCAAAGACAATAAATGTGTTTGAGTTTGACCTCTGCTGCCACCCATTGGCGTTGTTCTGCACTGCACCTTAAGTGATAATATTTAAAAGACTACCATCACAGCATTTGCTGCTATATTAATCACAACAGCTTTTTCCAAACACTGGGTCATGACCCATAGAGGGGTCACAGGAATATTTTTTGGGTCCCCAAACAAATTTGCACAATTTCACATGTATATTCTTTCAAATAACGTGAAGCATAAAATAAAGCTTCAATTAATTCACCAATCATCTATATCCATTTCTACGGATATGGCTGTGAATACATCGCTACATTTGCTCTTGTATTGTGATTTAGGACCCGACAGTTTACCATCATCCTTAACGAGTGGGTGCACGTAGTGAAAAGCTTGGGAAACATTGTTCACTGGGCAAAATAATGCAATAACAATAATAAAAACGTAATTTTCTTTAATAGCAATGTAATAAAAAAGTTCAATATCTGCATAATAAATATGATGCTTATGCTTTGCACATGTTTTATGTCAGATGTTTCGATAAAAAAGCTAAAACCCACAATTCACTTTCCCTCGGGAGCAAAAATCAACTGTTAAATCATCAGAGATTCATTGCGATAAATTAATATCGACCAGTTTGACATTTTTGGGGGTCACACTGCCCGGTCCTCAGCTGGGCTTTGTGATTGGGTTGAGGTTTGTAAAAATGAGGCGGTGGTATTCTCCTGGTGCACTGAGTAAAACTTGGTTGAACTACTATTTGAAAGAAAATGATGTAAAACTGGCTTTAGTGTGGACGAGAAGAGGGATGATTTCAATTCAGAGACGCTAATCTGGACAAAGACAGCAAACACACGAGAAATGAAACAAAACAAACAAACACACACTATTAATGATTCAGTCGTCACTTTGAGCATGCTCTCGATTATTACACCAACCACACAAACATTCAGACTCACTGATCACACTATTTACAGCAGCTGATTTTGGAGGGAAACCACTTGTCGCGTCAAATCACAGAAAAACAAATAAAACATTAACCGTGTACAAAGTACAAAGAACCAAACGTCTCAAGCTGCGTTTCCACCGCAAAGTACCAGAAACCTTCTTCAGGGACAACAAAGGTTTCTGTAAACATGAAGGAGATTCACGCTGTGATGATGTAAAACTGAGACGATCTCTTTCATCAAAGCAAATTCTATAAACATTTGATTGACTGAAATACAAGGTTGGAGTTTGTTCACACTGTAAGATTCTTGTACTTTAGAAAAAGACCTAAACCTCAAGAGACAGTTCCTAGTCCTTGGTACTAGAACCTTTGGAAGTAATGCACCTCGTTCCAGGTACTAGTTCCTGCAGTGGAAACAAACATGGTTCCAGATACAGTTCCTAGTTCCAGGTACTAGTTCCTGCAGTGGGAAAGCACATGATTCCAGGTTCACTCCCTGGTTCCTGGTACTAGTTGCTGCAGTGGAAACACATAACGTAGTTCCAGCTACAATCCTAGTTCCTGGTACGAGTTGTTTTTTTTGTGTTGCGGTGGAAACACATCTCTACAGTATTTGACGCTGGAGCTCGTTACAGTACTCGCGGGATTCTTACTGGAGTGGACTGGAAGTGAGAGCAGCAGCAGGAGGAGTAGTGCAGATGGAGAGAGAGTCAGTTAGAAGGAACATACAGAGTCCTCGGTATTTTACCTGGGTGTCGTCGGTAGCCTTGCGTATTGCGTATGGCTTGGAGATGCTGCTTTATGCACATACAGGTCAAGGAAAACCAGGAGTCTCAGAAGGACCGTGTCCCCCTCGCTGCCACGTGGTGGCGCCACTTCCTAACAAAACAAAAAAACCTTTTTATAGTTCCTCATAATCCCCGTCATCTATTTTAATCAACCCTGCGCCGCCGCCGCCTAAAAAGTCCTCCAGTTCGTCCACGTCCGTTTTCTTGGTGCGGGATTTCTTCTTCTTCTTCTCCTTGTCGTCTCCGGCAGCTGCAGCGGGAGCAGCGTCGTCTTTCTCCTTCTTCTTGTGTTTGTGTTTCTTCTTGCTTTTGTCGTCCTCCTGAAAGAGACAGACAGACAGACGTCCGTTTATTCATTGACACTTCACAGTTCTGCGTAAATGTTTAGCGGTGTGTAATCTGAGCAGCAGATGTTTCACCTCTTTGCTTTTCTTCTTCTTTTTCTTCTTGTCTTTAGAGTGTTTGCTTTCTTTCTCTGCGAGAAGTAAGAAAATGTAACTTTCAAACATGTCCACCTGAACACAGGCTCCTATCAGCGTTTGTGTGTATACGGCAGCAGAGCAGGGGCAGGTAACCACAGACAGGATATAAAGCAATGTAAACAAAAGGAAAAAAGTTTAAAAGACTTGCCTTCCTGCTCGTCGCTGCTCTCCTTGGCTGCAGGAGCCTCCTCCTGGCAGCCAAGGCCGAACAGGTCAGTGTCGTCCTTCTGCTTGAAGGAGATCACGGTGGGCTTCAGAGGCTCCGACACTTTGACCAACCGCACGTCGTCGTCGGAGAGGTCGGACAGGAGCTCGTCCCGGATTGGAAACGAATCCTGGGAGGAAGGATTTGGACAAAATCATGAAATAACGGCTAATTTAAAACCACATTATGTGCTCAGGTCAGTCTCTCCTACCGTCTTTACCTTTACTATTTTTGGTGTGTCCAATACTTCAGACTCAAAGTCGGGGTCGTCCATGACGAACGAGAGCATCTGCTGCGCCACAGGAGTCTCTGCGTCGGTGTCAGACTCGTCCACTTTGGCCGCGCTCGTCTTCTTCTTGCTCTGGTGTCGGCTCGGCGGAGCCGCGGCTGGAAGTAAAGTGAGGGAGACGGGCGCGACGGCGTTCTGGCCTCTGCTGAGCTCTGGAGCTTTAGACGACGAAACCTTTGGTTTGGTGCCGTGAATCACGGGCCTGAAACGAGACCGGCGGTGTTTTATTTAACATACTGTGTGTGTGATATATACTGTACACGTTTATTCACACTACTGGGTAGAACAATGAGAGTTTTTGTGATTGTTCAAAATCAAATATGCCTGGTTTTTCTTTGCACGTTGTGCTGTTTTAAGGCCTTTTTTAAGATGAATTTCCAAAAAGAATTGAGATTATTTAGTAAAAAAAAAGTAAATTAAAAGGCTAATAATCCTAATAATCCTGTCCTGAGCAAAAGATAGCATTATATCCACATATGACGGCAAATTTAAGTTTTCCATTTTTTAATCATGGTGAGGATATCTTTAAATGAGAGTAGTTAAACTAGTTAAATGATGCTGATTAGGGACACAACTAGTGATTATTTCGCCATCAACTGTAGAATCGTTTTCGCCATAAAATGTCACAAAATGTCAGACTTTTGTAACGACCTGTCAAACAACACTCTCCGGGGGTTTGAATTGGGAAAGCAGTACCTATTTTAAACACTAGTGGCCGCAGTTTTTCCATATAAATCAATGTATATTTGTATTTTGGGCCAGTAACAAGGACTCAAGGATTCTTTATTTGTCACATGTACTGTATATGTTACACAATAGCGAAGAAAAGGTCACGCGATTGTTTGAATCTCCATCTTGGACGAGCACTCGAACACTCTTTTCTTGCTTTAATTTTTCACCATTAACCGCTTTAAAAACAAACTTCAAGCTTTTAAACAAGCTTTAAAATCTTCAAAATCATCATAAAATGAAGTCGACAGCTGGTGCAGGGAGCGTGAGAGACGACTTACGTTTTGAGCTCAGGTTCACTGTCCAGGTCCTGGTCCAGAGTGATGGTGAGAGCCGCAGGTGCTTTCTTCTTCTTCTTCTCCTCCTCCTCCTCATCGTCGTCGTCACTGGTTAGAGTGATGTCTTTATTGGGACGCAGGGTCTTGGGCTGTGGGAGGTTCGGCTCTGTGTCGTCAGGGTCCAGCTCGTCCTGGAAATGAGACACCATTGGGTTTCCTCTGTCCTCGTCACTGCGACGGAGACGAGAGAGAAAAACTGTCAACTCTTTTGATAATCGATTTTTTCAGTTTCTTATATGTGAATATTCCAGGTTTGACAAACACTGATCAACATTTTTGGAGCCGAAAACTCATCAAATAATCGATATAACTGTCAGTTGCAGCCCTAAAAAATGGGAAAATGTCAAAAGTTGCTAATCATTGTTTCCCAAACTTCCAAATTATGATGTTCTGAAATGTCTTGTTTTGTCCATAAAGCAAAAATGATTCAGTTTTAACGACCTCTTTCTTATACGGGGCAAAGAAACCAGTAAATATTCATGTAAGAAGCTAAAATAAGTCAGAGAAACTTGTTTTAATGATTAGCAATCGATGAATCGTTGTACTCGAGATTAATCTAATTGTTTTCCTTTGTCAGTTTACTGAAGGCGTGTGACTCAGCTCCGTCAAACAGGGTCAAAAATATTTTGTCAGTTTTTCCCCCCAACATTCTAAAGGCTAATTTCAAGATTCATAAAGAAAAACATGATCTAATAAATGTGTCTCATTGAGGATTAACAGACGTCCTCTCTCACCTGTCACTGTCCACGGCCGGAGCAGGCTGAGACGCCTTCGTCCTCGGAGGCAGACTGTCCTCCAAGAAACTCTTGTCCAGTCTCTCGTCCGGGACAAAATCATCCACACTGTGAACCTGAGCAGGACACGCGGGCGCTGCAGCAGAGTCCTCTGAGGACAACAGAGACAAATATACACCACATGTGAGGAGACATCTGATTTAAATGAGTGCTTAAACATTCATATGTAGGGATTAGAGCAACTAAATGGTGTTTATCAATTATTATTAGTTCTTTGGTGGATAAACTGTGGGAAAATAGTAAGATAGTCAAAATGTGTGTTTCCTAGGCTTCAAAATTATGACTGAAAATATTCACATTTAAGACGCTGAAAAACCTGTTAATGATTAATGTTTTTAAGCAGTCACAGCCCTGTTAAAATATTTTACTCCCATACAACTTTTCTAAATGATTATATTTGACAGATTTGAAGATTTAAACACAGGAATCACCAAAATATTGATGATAATCCAAATCCAATTTGTTACATTATTTTTGTAGGGCAGGAATAACACAAACAAGCTCTTATTTTGTAGAAAGTAAAGTTATTGTGACTTCATCTTTTTATTACTATATTGTCAACCTGACTCTTTATGTTGACAGTTATTTATGTTAACACCTATAAACCTTGTTTTTAATGGCTTTATTTCTATTTTTCTTCCCATTATTATTGTACTTTTCTTTCTTCCTGTTACTCTGGTTTATTTCCTTGTCTGTCGTCTTGAAATATCAATATTAAAAGCTTAAATTAAACATATTCCACATCCTAATTTTTGCTCAGTTATGATTTATCCCAAAAATGTATTTTAAAGTTAGTTTGAAGCAGAATTACTTATTTTAGGACATATTTTATTGCACTGACAGTATACATGTGGTTTGACGTGAACAGGCGACGACTGACCTGACGCAGGACCGGGAGCATCAGAAGCAGGTGACGAGCCAAACCAGCGGGACATGAAGCCGCGTTTCTGAAGAGCCGACGCCCCTGAAGACGGATGGTGTTCTGGAGACTGAACCGTCTGGAGCTTTAACTCAGCGGTGGGCGAAGCCGCTGCGCTCACCGTCGCTGCAGGAGGCGGAGGTGGAGGAGGAGGAGGAGGAGGAGACGACGCGGCGGACGCAGACGGCGACTGTGGGAGCATCTGCGTGAGGATCGGCGGCTGAGGAGTGCTGGGACTGGAGCTGCCGGTGGACGCACCACTGGGGGGGACGATGGGGGACTGAGAGCCGGAGGAGGAGCCGTTGGCTGGACCAGGAGAACCGTAGCTCTTGCGAGTCTCCAAGTTCTCAATGAAACTGAAGGAAGCACACAGAGACTGGTTACTCACCTGTGCGTTACATTTATATCAGAAGTCAGACGTTGGAAGAGGGAGTGACGTCATTAACGGTAAAGGTAGCCGTGTTTGTGTGGTGGCAGCCATCTTAGAATCCCATGTCGGGGTCGGTGAGGTTGCTGTGAGGTCACGGGTCGTTCCTTTGTGACCCAACGAGCAAAAATGTATGTAGAAAAAGAATCTTACATGTCGTAGTTCTGATCCTCCGTCTCCTGCTGGACACAGAGCTCCTCCAGGGTGGCGTCCATGTCCAACTGGTTGGTCTCCAGCTGCCTCAGGAGGGTCTCCCTCTGTACACACACACACACACACACATCACATGAATAAACAACCACATTCAAATCATTGTCAAATGAGTCTCTCATCTCCACACAACTCTCTGTGCATCTCAATATAGCAGTTGTTGTTTTTTTATTTTCATTTTACATCATCACGACTGAGCGAGGCGAGGCGAGAGAAGCACACAGCGCGAGTAAAGCCAGACGTCTTTATACAACCGCAGCAACAGTATGAAGGCAAACACTGCAGAAGAGGATTCTACTGTTAACAACAAACCTGGACATTCACAACATTGACTTGCTTCTAACAAGCAGGATCATTGGATATTGAAAATGTGCTCCTCAAAACAACTGCCAGCCGTTGATGTATCAACAGTAGATACAGTATAGTACAAAATGGACAACATGCTCAATGCCTTCGCAAATCTAAGTGCAATAAAAAACGCAATTTATCTCAAACTCTTTAAAAATATACGCGTTATGTACGAGTTACTTGAAGTCATTACTTCCTGGCTCGCCTTGAAACATCAATATTTCATGAAAAATAAAAAGGGGAGGAAGACTTATAGACCAAAAAAATTGCATAAATGATCCAGTGTCCAGGCCCTCGAGATGGTCAGGAAAAAATAAAAGGCCTTTAATTTACAAAACTACAAACATTAAAGTGCCTCGGACGACACTCTGAAGAAGATGGTGGTGTTTTAATGTTTGCAGCCCTGTAAATTAGCTCTTTTATTATTTTCCAAATCATCTTGAGTGCCTGGACACTGGATTATTTATGCCTTTTTTTAATATTGTTAGTCTGTTAACAGGATCATATACTCAAATAAACCAATACATTTACAAAACTGTGTTGTCTTATCAGTAACCTGGTGTATTTAAACTAGATTAAAAACTGAATTATGATGGCACAGATTAAAAACAAACAAACCTGTAGCTGCAGGAAGGGGATGTTGAAAAATCTGTGCAGATACTTGAGACCAAAGCCGTTCTTCATGGACGATTCAGCGTAGTGGATGTAAGAAGATCCCATCGGTCTGGAAAACATGTGACTCACATTAAAACTCATCGACATCATCAACGCTCCTCATTAACCGTCACAGAGCGAGTTCTAAGTGTCATGAAGGAGCAGGATGTTGATGATGATGATGATGATGATGATGGTGTTACCTGTTGAGTCCAGCGATCAGGTCTCTGATGTCATCAGGGAGGATGACCCGATGTTCGCCCATGTCCCTGTGGTTCCCCAGCACACACACCGGCACATGAGTGGGAACTTTGGGCAGCTCCCTCAGGATATAGCTAAATGTCCTTAAAACACACACAAAAAACACTCATAGAAATAAAAATATTTCAGAGATTAGCTTGGATTATACATTTTACTGATGTTTTCCCAAACAAAACTACTCGATGTGTTTAAATAAAGTTTACTTCAGTGCTGTTTGCTGTTGAAAAGCAGCTTGAATAAATGCAGAAATAAACAATGAAATACCTCAAAAATAAAGTTTTATGATGGAAATTTGTAGTCAGAAAACATTAACATGCATTTTACATTTTATTTTTGTAAATATCCTGCGGTCATTTTGCCTGTATTTTATTACATTAATACGAAACCAGAAAATATTCACATTTAAGAAGCTGAAAAATCTGAAAGCTTGTTTCAATTACTATTATTAAAATAGTTGACGATAAATTTACTAATCAATTAATGGAATAAGCGCTACTTCTAATATTCTTAAAATTAGGTACAAACAAATAGGTACAAATAAATTAATCAAGTCAAAAAATTATTTTTGGGTGAAATTTTTTTTTACTTTAAGCAACATTTATCAACATTTTATCAGGAAAAATGTTTCTGTAAATTGTAATAACTGTAATAAAAACAGCAAATATTGGTTATATGTGGTTATCTATCGACCTCTAGTATAAATAGGATAACTTCTAATCGATGCATTACTGGTTTAAATGGAGGTAAAGGGGTAGTTTATGGTAGATTCCATACTTTAAACTCTCCTTATTTTGTCGGCCTTTAAGAATCCACCAAGCCTTGGAGCAAATTCCCTTTTTCATTAAACCAGATTTACAGAAAAACCTCCAGCTTCTCCCTCAGGATTCCTTTAAACTGGAACATCTTTCAGGATTTTCTCTCCTTTGAAGCAGGAGAATAATCCACCAGCTGCAGCGAAGCTGAGAGCTTCACAGCCACAGAAACCTAATCTGTCCATGCATTTATTCATGTCAGCGTCGGAGCTCTCACACACACCCACACACACTCTCTTACCACTGCTTAGTGATGTCAAACATCATGATCACGCCGTTACAGTTCTTGTAAACGTCCAGGAATTCTGCGTCCAGTGCCACTTCATCAGACTACAACACACACGTGAGCAGACATTAAAGCATAAAACAGCACATTAACGCGTCTTCATTTCATCTGAATTGTGTTACTTTTATTCATCTTGTAACTACGATTGAACCAAATTATAACACTTTTACTCTTCTTAACCTTTTTACTCTTGATTAAGCTTTTAAAAACATTTGATATGGCTTGTAATCTTCAACTTTGTACCTGTTAAATAAAGGAGATATATATGTTTGTTTGTGTACTGCAGGTGTCAAACTCAGGGCACGTGGACGACATGTGGCCCTCCAAATGATTCCACATGGCCTGCTAATGAATAATTTCTGTATCTTTTCTTTGGTAATAGATTCATTTTGCATCATAAATACTCTTATGTTGTGAAACATACATCGACACAGACACATTAAATTGAGCCTTTAAATGTTTATTACTATGCTTAGTCCATCAAAAATGAACCAATTAAAAAATACACAACTCCGATATGACTGTCTTTGGTTAATTCCATGACTGACCCACATACTTTAAATAAGCCTATTTCTCTCTTTTTTTTCTCCGCTGAACACATGACAGTCATGTGATAGTCACCTCTTGGGGCTCGTTCTCCAGTTTCAAGTTCTCTCCTCGTCTTTTGCCTTTTCCTGAAAGAACAAAGAATTAAAATGACAGCAACTGTGTTTATTGTAGGTGTTACTCTCCGCAGGGGAGTTAAAGCAGAGCAGAGCGTCTCACACACACACACACACACACACACTGCAGCAGCGTCATTTACACACTCTTAACCCTGGTTGTTACTCGCCAACTCCTCACACTGTGCACACACTCGAGCTCAGGTCAGCTAACGTGGCACCGCAACAGCAGAGGGTGGGAACAGGCAAACCTTGAGAGTATTGACACTGCGATAAGAGTGGAGAAAGCTAGGCCACGCCCCCCCCACTGCACACAGGTGAGTCTACGGTCTACACACTATTATCGTGACGCACCTTCAGGAAGAGGGTATTTTTGGCCTGAGATGAGTTTGAGAGAGACGTGAAAAACAAAAAAAAGACAACATCAACACTGAGGACAGAACAAACAGACACACAGGCAAACAGTCATGAAAATGATCTGATGATGTCAAATACTGACTTCTTAAAAGGTCCAGTGTGTCAAATTTAGGAGGTTTTTATTGCCATAAGTTTGTAAAAGTTTATAAAAGTGTATCATAGCTTTACAGTAAAACGACTTTTGTTTTTGTAGCCTTAGTAAAAGCCATTTAAATGCACTTTATTTACAGTCTCCCCAGTAGATGTCACTAATTCTTACTAGAGGTGGGAGAAATCCTAAAAGTTATTACAACAATTGTTAATTACAATTGTTAATATTATACACTGGACCTTTAAAAGGGAGGTCAGTCTGAGTCGAAGTCTCAACGTGCGACTGCACTCACCTTTGTCGACCACGTCCCAGACCTCCACCTTCACCACATCATCTGTAGCTGAGAGGACAAAGAAAGAGTGTTTTGAATATTTACTGCACCTGTTCTTGGGCCACAGAGCAAAAAAACAATGTAAACTACAAAGGCAGTTGAGTAAAGCTAAGGCTGTGGACGTGCACATGTCCCTGTCCACACCAGAAGCACAAAAAAGAACCCTAAATACTTTTGTCCTCCTCTGAGCAACAAGGAAACGCACTGAAGATAAACCTAGACAAGATCATCCAATAGCAGAAGGGATGATATCTGTCCTCATGTCGTCCTCCCACTGTAATATTACGGAGCTTTTCCACTACACCGTTCCAGCTCAACTTGAATTGGTTTGGCATCGTTTTTTCATTACTATAGCACCTCCTCAATGTCGTTGTTTTATACGCGGCACAAACGAGTGACGAGTAAAACTCACAAAGCAGTTGTTTTCGGTGTAACTGAATCATTAGAATCAGTTCCTTAAAAAGATATGAGGAGAAAAAGGAATATTGGAAGTGACACACACATCCACAGGAAGTCGGAGACCTTTGTTACTTGTCAAATGTCAAAAGTAGCTGATGTCTCACACACCAGCACAACCAGCAGCATTTATACCAGACAATATGTCAAGACAACTGGCATCTTCACTGGCTGTTTTCATTAAAAGTGAAGATGATAGATCGATACATAAACACAGCTGCAGATGTGCTTCTGTGGCTCAGGCATAATGTACAGTAGTAACTAAACACACTAAAAGAACTGAAGAACTTGAAGGAAAAGGAGCTCTAAAAATACTTTTGCTGGAGCTAAAACCAAAGGTTTTTTTTTTACCTTGATATGGAGCCACTGAAATAATTCACCAAGGCACAAAAAAGCAGATGTCAAACACAAACCAGAATAGAAACAACACCAAAGAAGTGAGGAGATCAAACAAAACCATTGTCTTCAATGTGCCATCATCGCTTACTTTTGTAATTCCAGTGGATACTTGTGACTTGGATCTCCTGAGTGGGTATGTAGTCCTCCACAAACTTCTTTCCCTGCAGTCGATGCCATAAAGTACTTTTCCCAGTGTTTCTATCTCCACGGATGACTATTTTCACTGGGGAGAGAGAAAAAATATTAACATGTTCATGTTTCTTTTGACATTTTTGAGTGAAAATGCCTCACTTTTTCCTGGATTACTCACTGTTATACTGAACTCCTTTGGCGAAACGCCTCTGCAAACTCTGGTTCATGGACTGCAGGCCAGCGGGAATGTTCTTATCCCGCAGCTGACCCGGCTCCGACCCCACCAGCTTCTTCAGTGCTGAAAACATCTTCACGGGCTTGTGCACACACGAGCAGCTGTACAGTGGAACTCCCTGATGATTTGTCTTACAGTGGCTGAGGGTAAATCTTACCAACGTGGGCCCCGGAAAATCTACGGCTCCATGCTCAACAGCAAATGTGATGCCAAATTATTAACCGTTGACCGCTGAATGGAGTGGTTGTCTTTTTCCTGATCCTGAACGGTTGTTCATACGTGCCAGTCAGTGGTGGAGGTGACTAGCATTATGTTTGAGACAGAATCTGAAAAAAAGTATAGAAATAGGGATTAAAATGAGTATTTGATTATTCACTTGATTCTAAGAAGTCGATCAGTTATTGTGACAATATTCAATAAATATATTAAATAGGGTTAAATCAAGTTCGGTGTTTGTAGGGATTGGCTGTTGTGCTTTTCATACCGAACCTGAATCAGTGTTCCTTTGAGATTGTTGAACATCGATGCAAAAAAACACGATATAACGAGGGTCACATTTGGGTCAGTTCAATCAATCAATTTATTGACCAAATAATTGATCCATTAATCAATTAAATAATCGGCAGATTATTTGACCTACTGTAAATAGCTCTGTTGTTAAAGCCATCGTAATACTTCATGTTTTCAACAAAAAAACTATCTTATATTTTCCTTGGGTCATGCAAAACAAATAAAGACATACATGTTTGTTGACTGTCCAACTGCACAGATGTATGGACATGTATGGCTCGTATCAGCCTGACCATTTCATTGGTCTACCTCTAATGGACATGAAGACTAAGGCTGCAGCTATTACTTGATATAATGGGTTATTAATCGATTACTCACTAAATTGGTTTAAAAAGGTTTAGGAAACAAAGATCAACATTTCTCAGACTTTCTTATCGACTATGTAAACAGTCATTGGTCGAGGACGAGGACGGGACATGACTACAAAAGTGACAGAAAATCTCATAAAGCAGCGAAGCAGTTGACAGAACAGTGTTTGTTTTAGTGCGTTTAAATAGAGACATCTCTGCTGGTCAAACACTGCTGCTCATTCATTTGCTTTTTTAGAGTGAGATGCCGAGCTCTAGGACAATAACTAAAGGGCTGCATGTGATGATGTGGTCAGGTGACATCATCATGCAGCACGTCCATACTCTAACTTAGCAGTGTCTCAGAAGTAAATACAAGGGAATATTGGAGCCACAATTAGTGATAACAAAAGGTTAAAGACAGACAGTACCACTGTCCACATCCCCCAATGTTTTGATGCCAACACTATCAAGATTATAATTACTATTGTTATAATCAGCTGTGTGTCCCTGTTCAACTGAAGGAGAAACAACTAGACAAGAAAACACATTTTAAAAACAAACACGGTGAAATTTCTCTTTAACAATATTCACCTAGCATAAACTACACATGCTAGCAGCGACACGCAAAGGCTTTAGCGGTTTTAAAAAACACAACAGGAGCTAATTTATAAAATAAATACTGTAGCAAAAAGACACTAAAGTGTACGTGAAGGTGTTCTCCTGGTGATGGTTGATCCCCGTAAGTGACCTGCTGCTGCTGCCGTGTTTGTGTCACAGGTAACGTTATCCTCCGGTTCTCTGTTACAGCTAGCACGGCTAGCAGAGCAGCTAACAGCGAGCTCTCCAGCCGACATTAGCCCATTAGCACTTTCTTCTTTTTCTACGTGACATTTAGCGACAGATAAACACGCACCGTTATTTAGAGAGAAACGAAGCCGCAGTGCCGACATCTTTTTTCCTCCCCCTCAGAGCGTCTCTGTCACGGCTCCATCCACGCAGACTTGAAGCGGCGACATTCCTTCAGAAAACCCCCAGCTGCCAACCGAGCAGCAGTAAAGTGAAGCGTCATGCGAAATGACCCACTTCCGTGGATACTTTTAAAATAAAATTCAGGTTGCGGAAATACACCTCCAATGTCAGGGACGGAAACGTACGCAAGAAACTTCAAAATAAAACCACATTTCTGATGGAAGCTTCTGTCGTGGATTTATGTGAATGAAATGGAAAAACGTGTATTTCTTCAGTGTTTTACACTTGAATAACTTATAACATATATGTCCATTGTCTTGGTTCTATGTATAAAATGTCTCATTATTTGGCAGTAATTTGGCAGTAAGGCTGTAGGTGGATATAGAGAATGGCTCGCTATTTGGCAGTCATTGTGTTTATAGAGAGAGTAGCTCATTATTTGGCAGTCATTCTGTCGGTGGCTATATTGAGCACCTCATATATATATGTATATGTATAAGTTTTTAAGTGTCAAGTAGCTAAACATATTTGTCCTCGTACTTAAAAACAAACAAACAAACAAAACGCTGCACCAGCCAGTCTTCTCAATGGAAAATCTTTTGTCAGCTTGCGCCCTCTGGTGGTAGACATAGTTACCAACACCTAAACGTAGCATCCTCATCCTCCAGCTGTCACTTTTATCGCACCCAAACGCTCGGTCTTTCCTTCTTTCCTCTGTGTGCGCGTATGAACATGTCATTAGCAGGGAAACCTCAATAAACTGAGCCAAAGCAGGAGCGATGATTACGTTTTCTATAAAACCACACTGAGCTGTGAACACACCCCGATATTGTTCTGGGGGGGAATAATGGCTGCACAGGAACCGTCTCCACCATCTTCCCTGGAAGGCAACAAACCGGGCTTCCCAAAGAAAATCTTAGCCAACAACCACGAAGACAAACATCTGTGCAACGCGTGCCAGAAAATCCTGAGGAGGCCACTGCAAGCCCAGTGTGGTCACCGCTTCTGCTCCTTCTGTTTCAACAAAATTGTGAGGTGAGTTCTGTCACGGTTGGTAGCCAACGAGCTAGCCCCCTACGAGAAACCAGTCCTCGTTGCCAAACATCATTGATATATCCTTTCATTTTACGGTTTCATACCCAGTATTGTCACAAGCACCAATATAAGAAATTGCATGATACGACATTGTTATTACAAGTGCGTAGTGTAAAGTTCGGCGTGTGTGTGGTTCACTTATTACGACTGTATCCAGATAAAATTACAACTTGTGTGAAAGGGTTTAGCCAGGAAAGTGAGCGTTGTCATGGTTGCTAGCCAACGAGCTAGGTTTGAGTGAAGCCCCTATGAGCAACCAGAGCTCGTAACCAAACGTCATTGAAATATCTTATTATTTAATTGTTCCATGGTCATTGTCATCACAAGCACTGCTGTGGAAAATTATCAGACAAGACATTGTTATGACAAAGACCCAGTGTAAAGTTCGGCGTGTGTGGTCCACTAATTAAAACAAAATCACAACTTGTGTGAACGGTTTAGCCAGTGAACTGAGCTCATGGTTGTTAGCCAGCTAGGTAAGTGGGTAGGGCAGCCCCTGAGAGCAAACAGAAGTCGTTACCAAACATCTTATATCCTCTTTGTTAAACGTTTCATACCCGTTATTATCAAAATCACCGCTATGGACATTTATTATGATACCTTGTGTAAAGTTCGGCGTGCATGTGATCCACTTATTAATGTGTACTCATAATGCACATTGTAATTTCACAATATGTTCCATGTGGTAATAATAAGCGTGGAACAGTCAAATAAGCGGACATTTGAATGATGACTGGCAACGAGCTCTGTCTCATCTGGCTCGCTTCAACACAATTGTTGAATGACGACAGCGTAAACGGTTAACCGATCACACATGTTGGTGCGTGAATCACATAGTACGCCGATGTTTAAACTGGTTCTTTGAGATATTCACTGTCTAACCGCTTGTTTTCCATAGCATTTCCTGTGGCGATTACGAGTGGGGTAACTTTAAATAGACAGCTATTTGAATGACCTCTGGGTAACGGGCTCTAATCGCTCAGAGGGAGCGCACGTACTTAACTGGCTAATAACCCTTCACACAATTTGTGATTTTATCGGAATACAGTTAAAAACGCAGTGTTAATTTCGGCAAGTATATTATTCACTTATCAACATTATATCCCAGTGAAATAACAACTTGTTTAAATTCCACCCAGAGGCTGACTGGAGACCATTTATGATTATAGTCATTGTTGACTTCAGTTGCTAAACTCTCTATAAAATGTCAGAAGTCAGTGATAAACCACAGGTCAAAATCCAAATTCATTAAAAAGTAAAATGTTATAAAAGATAAATAATGTTCTAGCTATAGATTTGGAAGCTGGAGTATATTAGAAAACCAAAGGTAAACCAGTTTATAACATGGTTATCATAATCCCAAACGTCATTAAGGATTAATACCTGTATTTGTTTTCCCTGCTTTTGAAGTTCGGGACCACAGAAATGCAGTGCGTGTATCAAAGAGGACTTGTTTGAGGACCCAACCTCAATCCTCAAGCAAGGTGGTGTAAGTATATATGTGTTTCTATAATATATATTCATTAAATATATTTAATGATCAAAAATGACCAAAACATTTTGGATCTGAGCGTCTAATGTGCTCAAGTCTGTAGAAAAACTGTGCCTGCTCTGAAACTCTGTCAATCTTGGCAGCACAGACTGTAAATGGAACAACTACAGTCCTGTGTCCCTAAAAAAAATAAAAATTTTAATAAATGGGTCCAAGAGAGA